>NW_018408748.1:221577-391173 GCF_002113885.1 Mizuhopecten yessoensis | reverse complement strand
TGTGTGTGTGTGTGTGTGTGTGTGTGTGTGTGTGGGTGTGTAAAAGATGAATTATATAGATGTGTTTATATATTGTACATATTCGTGTATGTACAATTAAATAGCTACTATCGAACATGTATACAGAGCAGTAACATGTTTTAGTGTCCACAATGTAGATATATCAGTGCTCAAATGATCATGCACACATTGTGATATGTGTGTGTGTGTTGGTGAACAGTGATACATATACTATGCTAGGCTTGGAAGTTTGAATTATTATTCTTAGTGCATATCATCTAGGGGTAGGAAAATGAGGAAATGTTTTAATAAATAAATATGCAGGATATGATGGTTGTATAATAAGTTATCTCGTGCTAGCATATATGCTCTGTACGTTTGGGTGTGTGTGTGTGTGTTTCTTTTCATGATTATATGTATTATGAAAAAATCGTCGAAAAATAAACAATTACACAAAAAAAAAAAAATCCAAAAAAAAAAATCGGTAGTCAGTATATATAACACTGTAGCCAGTAGATATTACACAATAGTCAGTATATATAACATGGTAGTCAGTATATATAACACGGTTGTCAGTATGTATAACACAATAGTCAGTATATATAACACGGTTGTCAGTATATATAACACAATAGTCAGTATATATAACACGATAGTCAGTATATATAACACGGTAGTCATTATATATAACTCGGTAGTCAGTATATATAACACGGTTGTCAGTATATATAATACAATAGTCAATATATATAACACGGTAGTCAGTATATATAACACGGTAGCCACTATATAAAACTCGGAAGTCAGTATATATAACACGGTGGTCAGTATATATAATACTATAGTCAGTATATATAACACGGTAGTCAGTATATATAACACGGTAGTCAGTATATATCACACGGTAGTCAGTATATATAACACAGTAGTCAGTATATATAACACAATAGTCAGTATATATAACATGGTAGTCAGTATATATAACACGGTAGTCAGTATATATAACTCGGTAGTCAGTATATATATTTAACATGGTAGTCAGTATATATAACACAATAGCCAGTATATATAACACGGTTGTCAATATTTATGACACTGTAAAAGGTTGGTTTGACGTGGTTGTCAGCACCTCAACCCATTTGATTTCATAGATAATATTGAATAGGCAAAGTACGTATTGAACGTTTAAAATGAATGTAATAATGAAATGTTTACAATGGCCAATAAATGTACTCCTTTGTGAAGACAGATATTGTACGAAAGTTGACACCAGGGACCTAAACCTTGACACTCCTTTAAATCCGGTTAATCTGTTTATTAAATATTTCTTTTTATTATCAATTCAATGCCATTTATTTCCTTTTCATTTTTTGAATAATAATGTGTTTCGTGAAATGGGACCGGTACTTTTACCCTCTAAGGACAATTAAATGTTGTGAATACGGCGGTTTCTTGCTATGTCAAGAGAGTTTTTGAAAATAATGTATATACACAGCAGGTCCAATCATCAGCTATTTACATATTACAATGTAACCCCAGGGAATGAAATTATCTAAAACTCGTAGATTCTCAAGAACGATTTTTTAATTAAACAAATTTATAACCCGAATATTCATACTTAAATAATCATTATCATAGGTCATATATTTAAAAATTACGTCAGTTTAACAGTATCGAGAGATTCTATATCAATGAATCCCGTCTACTTGGATGTTTGAACGCTTAAATACTCAAGATTTCACTGTTTATCTAGAAACATAAACAATTCCGCCAAACAAGATCAGATTGGAGTTCTTCAATGGAAGTACATGTAGTTCACACCTATATACGTTATGAATACTTTAATTTGTCTCGGCTCGGCTGTGGTAATATCACTATGACCCGATGGCGTGCTATTCTTAAAAACTCCGGATACACATACTCAGCACTTGTAATGCTATTTCAGCGATAAGGTGCAAATTTTTTAAAACGTACTGACTCAACTTATTGAAAATTCGTTGACGCGGCAGAGGCGTTAAAACTCATGGTCTATATGAAGCTCGCTCTACTCAAGAATCGTACTGGAAGTTTCCAAAATTCGTTTTCTTGCAAATCATCAATTTTTAAAACAAGAGCTAAATAATTATAGTTTTCAGAAACGATTGAAGTATTATGAGATGGCGTTAAGCTTCAAGCAGCAGATAATTTGCAGGTGGATTTGCATGGCGTTAAGCGGCCTGGGATTTGTGTGTTACTGTGTGGCGTTCATTATTCCGTACTGGGTGTATATCCGGACAGATGGACACGTCCTCCGGTACGGAGTGTTTTCGGTCTGTATCGTTACAGCACGGAGCATGGCATGCGGGACAGTCGCCCCGGAAACAGTGAACGGTAAGGCGTAGTATCATGGTAGAGATATCATATAGAGCGAAATCTCCTTAACCCTTGCAGCAAAGTCCAAAATAAGATAGCCCATGCTTGTTTGGAAACCTGTTTTTCTGGATTAAATGGTAAACGAATATGTCACGTAATTTGTAACGTATCCGGTTTTTACCAATACGTTTCCTGTAACCACAATGTACTAATGTATCGAGTCTTTACGAGGTTTCACGGTGTGTGGTTGTCGTTGATCATTGTTGTACGTGACTAAATACGTCCTTGATAATATCCGTACATGACAATACACGAACTGATAATACATGAACTAACAATTTTGTTATTTTCATTTTTGAACATTTGTTTTGTATATTCTATCCTTATTTTGGTACATTGTAAGAGCACACATCCTTAATTTGGTATCATTTAAGCGTGTTTTTTTTTTAATTCTGCCTTTTCAAGGATACTGACTCTTCAGCTGTTCTTTGTCAAGCGGTACTCGCATTTTCTATAATTTATTTTGATAGACAACTAAATTTTACGGGCGTATCATAAATTTAATGTTCTTCTCTTAAAAATGGCAGCAGTTTTTAACAGTGTTCTTTAATTATTAAATGTTTGGGATGAGCTCTTCTGTTAATCAAAACGAACACTGTTACAAGGCCCGATGAAATGTAATAGACAATTGTTTGTCGTGTCTGACACACAGGCCGAGAGGAAAAACTTACATAGTCAACTACTTATATAAACTTGTTAGACTATGAAAATTAGTAAACATGCACATGTGTATGTGTTTACCGTGGTTAAGAAAGTTGTCCTTAGTGACAGTATCAACAGCAAATAATAGCATGTCAATGTAAACCTGGTATCTATAGCTATTGCACACGAAATTCTGTTGACTGAATTCGTTTTTTAAGGTTCTCCGATAGATGTAATGGAAAGAAACGATTAAGATCCGGAATGATTTGGATTTTAATGTGGTAACAACCAGTCCGTAGTAGCGACATACCCGAGTGAGTGTACGGAGTTCGACAGTAAACACCGAGATACCCCGTACATGTTTCGTTGCAAATTAAGACAAATTCAAAAGTCTAGCTAAGCTGACGCTCGGTAAATATTAATATCGATAGCTTAATACGCTGTAAATGCCCCATTCTAGACTGGTAGTGTTAGAGAGCGTACCTTGGACTTGGATAAATGTCTTTGTTTCAGTGGAATATATATTTGTGTGCTAATTTAACTCTCTATGACGTCAAAGCAGATTAATTAGTGCATTTTTTTTTTAAATTGCCGTGTAAACGAAGCCAAACACAGGTATATCTACATACAGGTATGTGATCACTTTAAATTCACACTTTGAGTTCTCTACACATATAATTCTATACAACTTTGCAACTACTAATATCGAGGTATCATTAATAAGATTTTTTCCCTCTATATGGATAGTTTGGATGAAACTTCCCCCTGCACGAAATACCTGTAGCCGCATCATCACATCGCTTGTTAAACGTGCGCTTATCAGCAGCCGAGACTTTTTGAGTATTTGTGAAATTTTATCACATAACCCTGTTGCTTAGTAAATACAACAATAGCAAATATATCAGTCGGATTTTATGCATGGCCAGTCTGCAGTGTTCCAACTCATAGAAACATGTATTGCACTTGAGGAAAAAACCACTTGTGTTGTATTTTGTGACATATCCCAATCTTTTGATAGGGTTTGGCATATAGGGGTCTTAAGGCATTTCGTGTGAACTGTTAGAAAATCATTTGTCTCAGACATCAAAAGATCTTTTTAAACAGTTTATATTCTTCTGTAGGTCTTGCTGAGGCAGGGGTTCTACAAGGCTCTATTCTTGGACCACTGTTATTTCTTATATTTGTTAATGATATAGCAGATATGTTTTAATGAACATCTCCTGAAGAAAACAGATGCATTTTTTATTTCCATTGATATAGACGAAGACTTAGAACTTGATGCGGAAGTCTTAAACTTTACGGATTATCCTAACCTCTGAGGGGTAACTTTTAGTCTAATGTAAAGTGGGTGATCATGTCAATGGGATTGACTCCTCTGTTACGAAAAACAAATTAATGTCTTACGGAAACTGAAACACTTATTGAGTAGAGATGCTCTCTTGATAATTTGTAAGAATTTTATTTGACCACTTTTAGAACATGCTTGTGAGTTATGGGACGGTTGCACTACATTTTGAATCTGAAAAGTTAGAAAATCCCAACGTGAAACCGCTCGCATTATATCAATACTTTATAGCATGAAACTGGTCTTGAAACTTTATCTAATCGAGGAAAATGTGGGAAACTTCAACTGTTGTATAAGATGCATAATTTATTAACTCCTGATTACTTCAATAATCCTTTGTCGTCTTTAACTGAAAAAAAAGCAATTACGCCTTACGTAACAATAATATCTATAGGGTTTCTCCGTTCAGACTGTCTCTTACTAACTCTTCTTTTATATCTTCTTCTTTTCATTGTCGGAATAACTTAGAAACCTCGGTTCGACCATTGCCCTCTATAAGTTCATACAAGCTATTCCACCTATAGCTACTTTAAATTCGGAGATCAGAAACTTAATGTTTTGCATACTTAGCTCAGACACCAGTGCAGTTCCCTTAATTATGAAATCTTTAGAGTTAACCTGGTTGAAGTGCAGCTTGTAATTGTCGTCATCCTTGTGAGAATGTCTTTAACTACTTTTGAATGCCACCTTTGATTTCTACATTCTGGTTCAAAATTTAAATCATTTGAATGTTGGGTTATATTAAGAAATAATTTTGTTTGACGATTCACAATTTTCTGTGGAACTTAACACATCTATTTTTAGATATGTGCAAAACTTTATTAAATCTTACAAAATATTTTGAGCTAAAATTGCATTTACAATTGTATATTTACATTTGCATGACATTGCCACTATATAGCCTCTTTGAAAGCTGTGTCGTTGATGGGACTTTAATTACCATGCATCACGAGACACAATTCTTAGCGTATTAATACAACACTGACCGGAACTACAATATCCAATATAAATAAACATGATGGCTGCTGAAATATCGCTGAGCATTGTGAGATTTGACAATGTCATTGTAAATTTATGTGCAAAATAAAAAATTAAACAAAACCACTTTTATTACAACGAAAACAAGACCAAGGTCTGCAATATCGTATAAAATGCACATCGGTTGAAATCACCAATGTCGGCAATGGAAACAATTTTAACGCTCATGCAATTTATCAGAAACATCGTCTGTTACACTGCACTGATCAACAGGGGCTCGTTACAAATGTCTGAAATAAACATATTCTATAGACTTACTGACACATATGTTACAGACCTACTGATCGAGTCACAGCATACATAAACATTTCAGACATCTGTAACGCAACTGTGCTCCGTCGCAAGATCACTCACTTAAAACGCTATCAGTTTCACGCGTCTCGCATCCACGGTTCCTCAGTTTCTGACGACATCTCAAATAACGAGTCTGTTATAGAATCTATTGACTGTTGTCAGGTTCCCATACAATAAACTAATTACGTTCACGCCTGGATTCTTCTCAAAATGAGCAAAGAGAAAAGTTCGAATTAACTTCCAAAAATAACTCCCTCGTGGAGGGCAATGTCGGATTTACGGTGTTCACTGTATTTGTCCATGCGCGAAATTTGTTCCGGTGAAAAATCGAAACAATTTCAAATCTAGCTTTCAGCTCAGAGTTGTATTGATAAACTTTAATCCCCCTATAGACATATGATATGCAATTGTATTGATACTGAATTGTGGAATAAAATTGAAGTGTTTGTTAAAATTTCAATCAGCACGCGACAAAACGCTGTTCAAAATATTGAACGAAATTGTGTGGACTGTCGATAAGGCAGCAATTTTAATTTTAAACATAAATTATAAGTTAAAAAAGAACATAAGAGGCAGAGAAAACGTAAATATAAGTATTGAACTATTTGTGTATGGTATTTATGATCTATTTGAATGACACAGCTTTGCAAGCAAACAAATCATAATGCGCGTAATGCTTAAATATACTTATGGTCTCTATTGTAGTGTCATTGAAAATGTATAACGGGAGAGGACGTTGATCAGTTGTAATGACTTGTGTGCCTTATCCACTTGTCTATTTTTGGCAATAAATATGTTTGGACCTAACAATTGATTTTGCATATTAAGTCACACCAAGTGCAACCAAATAAACCTTCTGACTAGAACTACTACACGTCAATGATTTCCGATCGGTAGCTATATATTCGGATGTTGTTCTGTTAAGAGTAATCGGGGACTAAACTAGTGGTGATTTAAAATTTGACAGAAATTCTGGAATGGTTTACGTTTGGTGTTTGCCGCCTGACGGGATAATATCTAATCGAGGAAAATATTAGTACATGACAATACACGTACTGATAATACATGAACTAACAATTTTGTTTCTTTCATTTTGAACATTTGTTTTGTATATTCTATCCTCATTTTGGTACATAGTATCAGCACACAACCTTATTTCGGTTAATAAAATTTTGAATCATTTACGCATGATTTTTTTTTTTTAAATCTGCCATTTCTATGATCAACCATGGACCCTTTAATCATGATACTGAATCCTCACTATTTCTATAATTCATTAGATAGACAACTAAATTTTACGGGAGTATCATCAATGTTCTTCTCTTAAAGAAGAAGCAGTTTTTAACAGTGTTATTTAATTATTAAATGTTTGGGATGAGCTCTTCTGTTAATCAAAACGAACATTGTTATCAGGCCCGATGAAATGTAATAGACAATTACTTGTCGTGTCTGACACACAGGCGACATGAAATACTTACATAGTCAACTTCTTATATAAACTTGATAGACTATGAAAATTAGTAAACATGCACATGTGTATGTGTTTACCGTGGTTAAGGAAGTTGTCCTTAGTGACAGTATCAACAGCAAATAATAGCATGTCGATGTAAAACCTGGTATCTATGGCACACGAAATTCTGTTGACTGAATTCGTATTTTTAAGGTTCTCCGATAGATGTAATGGAAAGAATCAATTTAGATGCGGAATGATTTGGATTTTAATGTGGTAACAACCAGTCCGTAGTAGCGACATACCCGAGTGAGTGTACGGAGTTCGACAGTAAACACCGAGATACACCGTACATGTTTCGTTGCAAATTAAGATAAATTCAAAAGTCTAGCTAAGCTGACGCTCGGTAAATATTAATATCGATAGCTTAATACGCTGTAAATGCCCCATTCTAGACAGGTAGTGTTAGAGAGCGTACCTTGGACTTGGATAAATGTCTTTGTTTCAGTGAAATATATATGTGTGTGCTAATTTAACTCTCTATGACGTCAAAGCAGATTAATTAGTGCAATTCTTTTTTTTTAAATTGCCGTGTAAACGAAGCCAAACACAGGTATATCTACATACAGGTATGTGATCACTTTAAATTCACACTTTGAGTTCTCTTCACATATAATTCTATACAGCTTTGCAACTACTAATATCGAGGTATCATTAATAAGATTTTTTCCCTCTATATGGATAGTTTGGATGAAACTTCCCCCTGCACGAAATACCTGTAGCCGCATCATCACATCGCTTGTTAAACGTGCGCTTATCAGCAGGCGAGACTTTTTGAGTATTTGTGAAATTTTATCACATAACCCTGTTGCTTAGTAAATACAACAATAGCAAATATATCAGTCGAATTTTATGCATGGCCAGTCTGCAGTGTTCCAACTCATAGAAACATGTATTGCACTTGAGGAAAAAACCACTTGTGTTGTATTTTGTGACATATCCCAATCTTTTGATAGGGTTTGGCATATAGAGGTCTTAAGGCATTTCGTGTGAACTGTTAGAAAATCATTTGTCTCAGACATCAAAAGATCTTTTTAAACAGTTTATATTCTTCTGTAGGTCTTGCTGAGGCAGGGGTTCTACAAGGCTCTATTCTTGGACCACTGTTATTTCTTATATTTGTTAATGATATAGCAGATATGTTTTAATGAACATCTCCTGAAGAAAACAGATGCATTTTTTATTTCCATTGATATAGACGAAGACTTAGAACTTGATGCGGAAGTCTTAAACTTTACGGATTATCCTAACCTCTGAGGGGTAACTTTTAGTCTAATGTAAAGTGGGTGATCATGTCAATGGGATTGACTCCTCTGTTACGAAAAACAAATTAATGTCTTACGGAAACTGAAACACTTATTGAGTAGAGATGCTCTCTTGATAATTTGTAAGAATTTTATTTGACCACTTTTAGAACATGCTTGTGAGTTATGGGACGGTTGCACTACATTTTGAATCTGAAAAGTTAGAAAATCCCAACGTGAAACCGCTCGCATTATATCAATACTTTATAGCATGAAACTGGTCTTGAAACTTTATCTTATCGAGAAAAATGTGGGAAACTTCAACTGTTGTATAAGATGCATAATTTATTAACTCCTGATTACTTCAATAATCCTTTGTCGTCTTTAACTGAAAAAAAAGCAATTACGCCTTACGTAACAATAATATCTATAGGGTTTCTCCGTTCAGACTGTCTCTTACTAACTCTTCTTTTATATCTTCTTCTCTTCATTGTCGGAATAACTTAGAAACCTCGGTTCGACCATTGCCCTCTATAAGTTCATACAAGCTATTCCACCTATAGCTACTTTAAATTCGGAGATCAGAAACTTTATGTTTTGCATACTTAGCTCAGACACCAGTGCAGTTCCCTTAATTATGAAATCTTTTGAGTTAACCTGGTTGAAGTGCAGCTTGTAATTGTCGTCATCCTTGTGAGAATGTCTTTCACTACTTTTGAATGCCACTTTTGATTTCTACATCCTGTTTCAAAATTTAAATAATTTGAATGTTGGTTTATATTAAGAAATAATTTTGTTTGACGATTCACAATTTTCTGTGGAACTTAACACATCTATTTTTAGATATGTGCAAAACTTTATTAAATCTAACAAAATATTTTGAGCTAAAATTGCATATTTACATTTGTATGACATTGCCACTTTATAGCCTCTTTGAAAGCTGTGTCGTTGATGGGACTTTAATTACCATGCGTCACGAGACACAATTCTTAGCGTATTAATACAACACTGACCGGAACTACAATATCCAATATAAATAAACATGATGGCTGCTGAAATATCGCTGAGCATTGTGAGATTTGACAATGTCATTGTAAATTTATGTGCAAAATAAAAAATAAAACAAAACCACATTTATTACAACGAAAACAAGACCAAGGTCTGCAATATCGTATAAAATGCACATCGGTTGAAATCACAAAGGTCGGCAATGGAAACAATTTTAACGCTCATGCAATTTATCAAACATATCGTCTGTTACACTGCACTGATCAACAGGGGCTCGTTACAAATGTCTGAAATACACATATTCTATTGACCTACTGACACATATGTTACAGACCTACTGATATGAGTCACAGCATACATAAACATTTCAGACATTTGTAACGAACCTGTGCTCCGTCGCAA
Organism: Mizuhopecten yessoensis; assembly: GCF_002113885.1. Classification (NCBI taxonomy): domain Eukaryota; kingdom Metazoa; phylum Mollusca; class Bivalvia; order Pectinida; family Pectinidae; genus Mizuhopecten; species Mizuhopecten yessoensis. The sequence continues at coordinate 381,278 of NW_018408748.1, read as the reverse complement.
GATCACTCACTTCAAACGCTATCAGTTTCACGCGTCTCGCATCCACGGTTCCTCAGTTTCTGACGATGAACTTAACTCACCCTATAGACATATCATATGCAATTGTATTGATACTGAATTGTGGAATAAAATTGAAGTGTTTGTTAAAATTTCACAAAGTACTACTTTGTTTGCCAATCAGCACGCGACAATACGCTGTTCAAAATATTGAACGAAATTGTGTGGACTGTCGATAAGGCGGGCAATTTTAATTATAAGTTAAAAAAGAACATAAGAGGCAGAGAAAACGTAAATATAAGTATTGAACTGTTTTTGTATGGTATTTATGATCTATTTGAATGACACATTTTTGCTGTGTCATTCAAATAGATCATAAATACCATACACAAATAGTTCAATGCTTAAATATACTTATGGTCTCTATTGTAATGTCATTGAAAATGTATAACGGGAGAGGACGTTGATCAGTTGTAATGAGTTGTGTGCCTTATCCACTTGTCTATTTTTGGCAATAAATATGTTTGGACTTAACAATTGATTTTGCATATTAAGTCACATCAAGTGCGACCAAATAAACCTACTGACTAGAACTTCTACACGTCAATGATTTCCGATCGGTAGCTATATATTCTGAAACTGTTCTGTTAAGAGTAATCGGGGACTAAACTAGTGGTGATTTAAAATTTGACAGAAATTCTGGAATGGTTTACGTTTGGTGTTTGCCGCCTGACGGGATAATATCTAATCGAGGAAAATATTAGTACATGACAATACACGTACTGATAATACATGAACTAACAATTTTGTTTCTTTCATTTTGAACATTTGTTTTGTATATTCTATCCTCATTTTGGTACATAGTATCAGCACACAACCTTATTTCGGTTAATAAAATTTAGTATCATTTACGCATGATTTTTTTTTTTAAATCTGCCATTTCAATGATTAACCATGGACCCTTTAATCATGATACTGAATCCTCACTATATCTATAATTCATTTGATAGACAACTAACTTTTACGGGAGTATCATCAATGTTCTTCTCTTAAAGAAGAAGCAGTTTTTAACAGTGTTTTTTAATTATTAAATGTTTGGGATGAGCTCTTCTGTTAATCAAAACGATCACTGTTACAAGGCCCGATGAAATGTAATAGACAATTACTTGTCGTGTCTGACACACAGGCCGACATGAAATACTTACATAGTCACCTACTTATATAAACTTGTTAGACTATGAAAATTAGTAAACATGCACATGTGTATGTGTTTACCGTGGTTAAGGAAGTTGTCCTTAGTGACAGTATCAACAGCAAATAATAGCATGTCAATGTAAACCTGGTACCTGGGACGTTGAAGGATGTACACCTCTGAGAAGTCAAAAAGTTCCTATATTAAACTTCTTTTCTCATACGTATTTTTCGAAAAAAGAGTTAATGGCAGAGTAGAAAATGACAAAAAAAAATAGATGTCCGTGCGTTCGTTTTTGTGCTATGATCGGTCAAAGATACCAATTTAACACAATAATGTGATTTTAGGTGATTTTTTACAATTTCTTCCAAGTGTGTTTTCAAATATGTATGAATATTTGCATTTGTAGAATTGATAGAAATATAATTTTCTTTTAAATTATGGTAATAAAATTTCTTAATCTTATTCTTTTAACTCAGATAGGCGATTTAGGTTACCCTACCCCTTATTTTTTATTGCAGATTAAACGCTAGATATAAAAGGTTCTGCTATTAAACTTTTTTTAATATTCAATGAATCAAAAGAAAATGTGTTCTCTTTCTAAAACAGCCACAAAAATTTGGGAGTTCGTGTGCTTCTTTTTTTGTCCAATAATTTATTGTATTATTTTTCACCTTTTTCGGGGTCAAAAATCAAAAGTGCTTCAGTTACACTAAATATGTAAATAAAATACCAATAATGTATAATTTTCCACTTTGTTGCATAATATTTTTATCATATTGAACATAAAAAAAGTTTCACAGCAAAAATGAACCTGTTACAATTAAAAATGGCGACACAATAACAATTTAGGTGATCAATCTAATGTCAAAAACGGTGAAATTTTGGCCTTTTGGGAATCCAAGAAATACACATTAATACACATTTTCAAAATGGCCGCCGAATTGGTCATTTTTTTTAATTCCTGTAAAAAAAGTTCTACAAACAACAGGCATCTACTTTTTTGACAAAATTTGTTAAATGTTACAAAAACCCGTTACACCAGATCAAAGCGAGACTTGAACGTGATTTAAACCTCAGAAGAGATCATCCTTAAAATGTTTCATGAACCCAAACAAACCAGCTAGTATGATAAAATAGAATTGCCTTGCTTTGAATTCATGAGTGGAAAGGTAGTATTGAAACGCATATTTTGAACTTTTATAAGGAATGCAAATAAGTTACCTATAATATTTACCACGATACTGTGCTTACTGATGCCCTGTCTCCGTTTTACAGGTGTGTTTGTGGCAGCCCAGGCGTTTGCTACCCTAGCCCTTCTGACCTACTTCGTGGCTGCCGTTAGCTGTGCTCTCACCCTGTGTTGGCCTTACCCGTGGAGTCGCTACTTCCTGTTTGTGTGTGGAGGATCGGCTTTGATCACAAGTAAGCCCCCTTAAATGTCTTAATTTACCTCACTTAATCAGTAAAATCTATACTTTCGGTCCATAAAACACTTTAAGCTAGTGGGCCGCATGCTCCTAAATATGACCTTTTACCTTTGTGACGTGATTCTACCCAACTGCAGCGGCCTCTTGCGAGTATTATGAGCAGTGTTAATAAAATTTACAAATGTCCCTTTCATTACATTTTAAGGAACAAAAGAAACAAATGAAAAGGTAGTCATGCCAATATAAACGCAAGATCTAAATATGAATTTTGTTATATGAAAGGTATGATGAAAGGAAGTGATTTTAAAGTAAAAGGGTTTTAAGCGTTGCTCGAAACTCACAGTAATATTCTAAATATCCTGCATTAAATAAGCTAAAAGATATTGAATCATTTAAAGTATGTTGTTCTTTCATTGGACACTTGTCGTATGTTATCACCTGGTTAATATCCACACGTGCAAAAATAGCATCCGCGTTTGGGAAATAAATTAAACAAAATTAATGTTACAGCTATACTGTCACGGTGCGAACGTTTGTTGATGGTTCCATATTATTTAAATGTCTTCTAGAAACAAATTTCAATTTGTAGCTTACAGATTGACATCCACATCTGCAAGCATGGTGTTAGTTTGAATAAGCTACTGTTTCTTTTCTTCATTTGTTTTCATTGCCTATAATTATGCTAGAAAACGAAAAAAAAATGCATCATGGTAATGTTTAAGAATTATTCTTGAATCTGTAGTCAAATCTATTTTAATATATAAAGATTCATTATTTTGCCAAACTCAATTTCAATATTTATTTTGCAGCCCTATTCGGAGGAACAATGACGGTGCTTTATATCATGTATCACGTCGAGATGCTGTCATCACTACAATTTGGGTTCTACATGGCAACCGGAAGTCTCTTTGTGACACCTATTGTCGGCGTTTTTGCAATTCTTGCCGGCAAAGCAACAACACGTCCAAAGGAGGACAATTCAGACGATGGAAGCTTTCTAACTCTAAGACCTCTATTTTCCCCGCGATCGTCGAGGTGGAAGCGACAACCGTCAACTCCACCCCCTACTTCTTCAACAAGTTTGGCAGTGACCTCCCCTGTACGGGTTTCGGTGGATGAGTCAATGACGTCACACGAAAGAGACCGGCGGATCACTGTTTCGACCATTACTGTTTCACCGGGACGGTTCTCAGCCGAAAACCCTGTCACCCCATCTCAGATTTTGCCAATGTTTAAGCAAACACCACAAAACAGACGAAATGAAAACGCTCGTGCTCATCGATTGACCAGTTTTTAAATGTGCGTAACAGACCACGTGGCTATGGACCTTACGGAACTGGAATGTAACCTACGGCGGCCCTCGTGTAAACCCGCAGTCCGGCTGGTATATTTACCATGCTTGTTTGTATGGCGAGATTTTTTAACCTAGTGTTACTGAATTTATTAGTCCCCCGTACATGCCGCACATGTGCAGTCAGCGTGATATCTAAAAGGTCGTTGCTGATTAAAAACCAGAACAAGAACCCACCAATTCCCGGTTATAGGTTTGCACTCCGTCTTTAGGTTCTCCGTCCAAAGAGTTTGTCCAGTTGAGTAGCCAGATTTATTTTGCAAATACGCTTTGGGATGGCGAAGTGTCAAGAGCACTTTTGACCTATGGTTTGACATTTGACCCGGACCACTGAAAAAAATGAAACTGAAGAATGTTTGATTTTGCTAGCACATTAGTTAGTTCATATGAGTGTACACGAATTGTACTTTACAATGTGACTTTTATTTCTAATACTACAGAAGATGTTTATTTAAATACACTATGTACTTGCTGACCAGTCGGTATAGTCTTCAATAAAACATCAAGGTACCGAACCTTTAATATTCGTGGATGAATGTTATTGAACGCAAAACTCTCATCGATACTGAATTAATAAGTATTTCAGGAACTGAAAAAAAGTAATTCAAATATTTCGCGAATAGTGTTACATGAAGACAATATGGAATTCAAACATCCGCAAAATGACTTTTAAACACAGTAACACGCATGGCACATGACAGTCTTTTAAATTTCTAGCCTTGCGAAAAATACCATTCTGATAAAAAAAAAAAAAAACATATGAATTACATGGTTACACATGTGTGATAGTTTATGGAAGTCAGCTCGTCTCGATTCGATTCAGAATCGACCCTCAATATATCCAGTTGACCGTTTTTATATGCAACTTAAACAGGTTGCTCTTCGACACTTTGGAATTAGCCAGGTCATTAACATGGTGTTTTGTTATGTCTGTATAATTATCTTGGACTACGACTGTTTATTTTTTTCTGAACTTTTCATTTCGAAGTTTGGTTTCGGTGTCTTTCAAAGTCGATTCTTTCCGGTGTTCTGCCATTCGGATACCGAACCGTCGCTGGCGACGTTTTGTATAGGTACTATATCCTTAGGGTGTACTAGGATGACCCGGATCGTCTTATAGGGCTTAATGAAGCATTGTTGGTAAGTGCTATATTTGAAGCTGATATATGTTGTCAGCACAAATGATTTCCTTGATCAGGAATAACCGCTTCGAAGTACATCGTCAATAGGTGTGTTGGTAAAGAGAGATACAACATCAAATAAAACGAATTCTTCGTCAATTTGAATAATAGCGGTGGACATACTTTCAGCACTTGACATGGTATTCAAATTAACTGAAACAGCACCCAAAGAATGTCTGCTATAGAAGTGAAAATATTATATGGGTCTCTTCATTAAAAAAAAAAAAGCATTTTTTTCTTTATTTTTTTTTAATGAGAAAGGCGGGCTTGCAACGTGCCCAAGTTTCATAATAATGCTGATATATCTTGTTTTGTTTATTTGTAGTTCGATCCTTTGAATGTGTATTGTTTGGATGTAAAATACAATAAAGTTGAATTAAATTATAAATTAAAATTTTAAATTGTTTATTCGGTACAGAGGAGGGGTAGGTAGCTCATGGTATTGGAATGAGTTATTAAACACTGCGTGCCCGAATTTGACTTCGACTTAACTGCCATCTCGTACAATGTTAACGCCCAATAATGATCATTTACCTGATAAAAGTGACAGAATACACATCGTATTGGTAACCATGGTGATATAGTACACATAAATATAACACCGTTTGTGATATATGAACCTATATACAATTTAATATTTATTGTTTCTGAGTTGTTATATCAAGCATGATAGTTACAGCCTCGTTTAACGGGATCCTAGACAAATTAGCTGCTAAGTCCTCAAGTCCTACACGAATTGATCAATGCCAGGGATACATGATCAGCGGCTGTTAACGACAGTATTGATTTTAAGAACACCTTAAATTCAATACTGTCATCTACCAACTACTCAAGAAGCATGATATAATAAAATCGTTTAGACGTTATAGGGTGCCGATATCTTTAAAATGAAACAAAATCGACATATTGGCGCAGTTGATAACCAATAATCAGTAGATCACGAACGAAGAACACTCCTATTTAAAAACATAAGAAAGAAGGTCGAAGACGGAAGCAAAACAGCATAAACATTTATTACATTATATGACCATTTCCTTAATTATCAAGAATCATCCAGTGGTGCTTAAGCTCAAACGAATGTGTGAAATGTTCCTAAACTTAACGTAATAAAGATGGAAATATTCGCTTTATTTTTGTTTTTTGGGGGTTATGTTGAGTAATTAAGCGCGAGATTATATAGATAGAAGTTAACTGAAATATCAATAACTCAGAAGTTTAAAGGGTCACGCACGTCGGCAACATTTTCACACGCGAAAATTTCCACTTTTATAGTACGTAGAAATACAACAAGAGAATTCTATACAACCTTTACTGATTAACAGGTTTTGGCTACAACAGAAAATGTATTTTCAAACTATTGTTCAAGTAAACTGCGCCGGATTGTTTCATAAAGTTGTGATAAACTGCCAATCTAGTATGTCATATATGCGACAGACATATTTGATTAAGAATAAATCATCACTTCCCGTATATTACCAGTGACTATTCTGGCAACTGCACACAAGAACAATATACATACTTTATCGTTTTCGCGAATAGATATTATCAAGAATAACCATGAAAACAATATAATTGTGAGAATACAGTGATTCACTGTGCAACACAAAATCGCTACCAATGTACACCATAGCATCACCCGAAATGAGAATAGGACACAACGTCCAACGTCGACGTCATAGCTCTCGTAAATAAACTCATAATGGAATGAGAATAAAGGCACGACCTCCAAATTCGACGTCATAGTCGACGTCAAAACTCTCAAAAGGAATAGATAGAAGTCAAAACATCGTAGTCTATGTCAAAAGACTCAAAGGAATGAGAAAAGGCTCGACGTTCAAAGTCGACATCACAACATTTCCAAAGAAGTAGAGAACGTCACGGTGGCCATAGTCTACGGCAATAAACTCTTAAACATGAAGATAGGACACGATTTCTGCAGTTCACGTCTTAACATTTCATTAGGAATGCGAAAAAGCCAGGCCGCCCATAACAGACGTCATCACACACAATATGACCAGGAACAAACAAAACAGGTGGACATCAAGTCTCGGCAGTATGTCTTTCACACAAACACAATTCTCGTTCGTTTGTTTTAATTCTAATGCTTTCACACTGTTGGCTGTACACATCATCCGGATCGTTAATGTCAAAATGCTTTATTTAGAACGGTTTCCAAGTGTACAGCAACCAAACATTTTGGCAACCGATGCCGGTACCGGGGTGTCGCCATATTCAATAAAAAGTCGCACTTGTATGACCATTACCGGGAAGATGGTTACACTGAAGACAAGCAGAGCGAGTAAATATATGGTCAAGTACGACGCGTCTTTGGAAGTGTGCGGCAGTTCAGAGCTGATTGTTCCCAGAAACACAGCGTACGATAGGTACACGGTCACACAGAACGAATTCTTTTCTCCCGAAGATATGGGGATAAGAAACACACAAACGTTCAAAAACGCCAGCAGAACAACGGGGGCAATTGTTGTCAACACGACGAATTAGGCCTCCGCTTTAGATTGAAGAAATAAGTCACAAATGAAAAAGATTCTTCGTCGTCGAATTCCGGGTTTCGAACCCCGTAACTTATCACTGCCCATTCAACGTTTCCTGCAAAATATTTCATGCTTATTGATTCTAAATTGTGTCTTGATGGTCACTTCGGACATAGATGCATCCCAAATTTCGAAATCCAACACGCAGTGTTGTGTATCAAAAGGATAATATGTAATATCGACTTCACAAGTCACGACGAAGCTATCCCCTGGAAACCATTCAACTGTACCATCGGCGTTAATCACAGCGCTTGAAACCAACTGTGAAAGAATGTTAGCCCGGCCAAATGTGTTCATAAGGGCAATTTTTGGAAGCCATATTGAATCTCCTTGCACATGTAAATGCGCCACATCACCTAAGGCAGACGTGTTCCAAGAAAGAGATTCGTCCGTCCAGCTCATATGAAACCAACCTGCTATTACAAGTTTCTGCGACTTTTCATCAAATTCGTTTATCGAACTTAAATTGAAACCCAGCGTCACAAATACGACGTCACTCCGATTCCACACAGGTCGAACCCGTTTGTCGTAGCCATTGAATATATGGCTGTAGACATCTTTCACGTCTTTTGATGTTGGTGATGATGTGGCCATGCTTATCATTAACGCCAGTACAAAATAGCGCAGCATGCTGTCTGCTGATGCCATGCCCCGCAACACTCTATACGAGAGCATTCAATACGACTATATCTTATTTTTGAAGTTCTTATAATGAAACCGAGATACAGTTGACTAGCACGCGTACGGTACGAAGTCGGACGAGTAAGTTGATGTGATGCGAACCAATGTACACCAGTGGTAAGCACTGTCCTTCATCTGATTGTCGCTAGGTCGGCACGATTTACTTGCGATATAAGTTAAAAACAGTATAGGTTTCATAAATGTTTCAAAGCAAGTCGTTCGTCCCGATGGAAAAGCTCGTGTAAGCGAGACTAATTGATGCTTTTCGTAGAAAACAGGAATCGGATGAAAGAAATGTTAACAGAATGCATAATCATATAACATGATTGTCTTACCACGCATCTCCAAATCTCTCTATTAGCGTTCGAGGTGTTTAATTGTTTGTCACTAGCTTCTAACGCTAATGATTTACCTTCACTGAGCCGAAGACTGAAGCATTTTCTCATGGTCACGCATAAAATCAGAGCATAATTATCCAAGTTCAGATACCTAACTGAATATTGACTTAAATTCTCTGTACATAATAATGTTTTGTAAAACTTGATTTTGCATCAAAATCTACTTATACACTCATACTTTGTCTTTTGATTTGATGTTTTCTTTTGCAGGTCATCTATGCACTTATTTATAATTGATTGTAAATTAATTACTTTTATATTATCGTTATTCAACATTTTCTCATAATTTAATTGTATTTGTGATTATTATGATTACAAATGATAAAGAATGCTTAAAGGCCGAAATTCAGTGCCATTTGTGTATGTTGGTGTTATCTCGGACATTGACAGTATCAATTAATTTTGTCCCAGCAAGGCTACAGCGCCAGCTCACTAATGTCTAGTTTTGTGGGCAGTGTTTGTGTCTATACGTGTACACTGAAGGTATTTTGACCACTCATGAATGGTGTGAGCCTATAGCCTTTACTCTTGCATTGGTTGATATTGATACAAGAAAATACATGAACACATTGTTTTATTATGAAATTAGTCATATTTACTTGAGCATTACATGGGATAAATGTAGACATTTATAACAACATTGATTATGGTATGAATATAGAATTAATAGCGGTATACATTAATGAACACCTTAAATAATGTATTCCATAACTGACTTTCCATAAATTATGTATTGTAGATGTATATATATATATAATATAAGCAGAAAAATATTATAAAAAGAAAATATTATAAAAAGAAAAATATTATAAAAAGAAAAATTCTCAACATATATATATATATGTCTTTTTTAGAAAGTATGATTACAAAGCTTACATACAAAGTTTTCATGCAGCATGATATGAATATTATAATAATGTCTTATTTTATTTCTATACAATATTCATATTAAACTTTTAGTGAAATAATATCAGGTATTTATATCATTTTTATCTAATAGCATATAATATTGCTGTTGAAACAAAAAACAAATAAATCCACTACCAGAAACAATGAATGATATATAAACTCCAAACTCGAAATACAAATCATAGAATAGAATGGAGTTTGTGGAATAGTATCATTCAATAAAAAACAATGTTTACCTTATTAAAACCAAAATTATAATTCTGAACGATAGTGATTGTTAATTGTTTTTGTTTTCCACAGCTTGTAAATGTAAACACACACAGTCAATTCACATTTATCATGAGACATATCATGTTGCACATAACTGTACAGAGCAGGACCTCTTCTCAAACAAACTGAGTTTGTCTGCTGACCTGTCACATAAATTTTGTGTAGAAATTAGGTAGCCAGTGGTTTGCCTGGATAACGAATCCCGGCCTTTAAAATCAGTTAAATAGAAAATCAAATGCAATAAAGACTCCTCATACATGTATTTTATGCATTTCGTAAATTCATGTATTTTAAATTCTGCATCGAAATGAGACGGCCTTGCTATAACCCTTAAAAATGATTCAATTGAATATTTTACTGTAGTGTGTTTTGTTTTTGAATATAGTTAAAAAGGTTGGCGATGGGTGAATTACTGGGGTGCTTTCGAATGTTCTTCATAGGCTATTTAGTATTCAGCCGACATAGTTTTATTGTTTGAAATTACATATATTTAACTAAAACGAGGCCGCAGTTGGTTCACTTCACCGACGTTGCCTTTATTGCTCTATATATTTAAAAACAATTATTAAATACAAACTTGATAGAAAAGATCTAGAAATAAAACACAAATCATATCTGTGTTCGACTCTCGAGTATGCTAGTGTTGTGTTGAATATTTTAATCAGAATGAATCAAATCTCTGAAAATATCCAGCTAGATGCTGCGAGAATAGATACTGATCTTCAATGAAGTGCTCGCCATTAAAACATCTATTATGACTCATATACAGCTTATAACATCCAATTAAATCTACATCTAAATTTGGATTCAAACTTGTATCAAAATATGATATGTAATATAATCACCACAGTCAGGATCTTAACTCTGTCTGTGTTCTGAGATATATAGATACAACCATATGTTTGGATGCATGTATGTATTGGGTAAGCTTTCTGGCATGTACAATCCCGCGACATGCCTCTTATTCTGGATATGTGTTGACTGGTATACACATAGTGCTGGTGTATATGGACTGTTAGTGCTACCAGCTGTCAAACTGGAGAAATCAGGAGAGGGAGTAATGACTGGTTTGGTTTTAATTGGTTTAACGTCCGATTAACAGCTAAGGTCATTTACTGACATGCATCCATGTGTGTCATGTATGATTGCATGTGTGTATGTGTACTGGAAGCAGGGTATGTTGGTGTATTTGCCTCCTTACGATAGCGCGGATCTGATGAACGACTTAAGAATGCTACTTCACTAAAATACCATGTCGAATGCACACAGCACAGCAGTAATCCACACGGTCACATTATACTGACAACGGTTTGTTGCAGTTGTTGCAATGGAGCTAAATGTTGAATATAAAGCAGGGAATACAAGTATTGTCAAGCTAGAAAACAAAAAGATTTTCAGGAAGTAAAGAACACATAAAAATCCCAAATGTTACGAGGGGGCAGATCAATTGGGGTTTCTTCAATGTCCCCTTAGTGGAGGAGACAGGGAAAGCCCCGGATTTTCCAGGGGGCCCTACATTAGTCACCTATTACGATATGTAGTGGCCAATTCTTTACCCGAACCAGCAGGGGAGGAGAGTGATCTCGAAATACTAGTAACTATTAACCAGTAAAATGTACACATTGTTTATTTTTATTCTTCATATATGCCTATAGTAAAAAGCAAATGTGGTAAGCACTAATTTAAATTTTAAAAAAAATTGTAATAATACCATGCTTATATTAATAAACCATTTATAAGTATACAAAACAAACATAGTTGAATTTTGTCAGAATATTTCAGAATTGGTTACATACTGAAAAAATATTACATGTAACTTACCTTCAATTTTATACATTATTCCAAACCATAGTTTATTATCTGTAATTGTTGGAACTTTAAGTACTTCTGATCAGAGGGCTTGTATCGGCTTTTCCTGTAGATGGATTCCCTTTAAATCTACTTGATTTAATCATTTTTTAGACGATTTCTTTAAAACGGATGACCCTAGTTTTACATAATGGTCTTCTGATGTAATCGGTGTTTACCTACATATCCAATACAAAACATATTGCTCAACATCATTCAACATGTCATAATCAAGTTATCACTAACTTTTTTTTGTGTCTTATTTATAATTTAACGACCTCACAACTGCTATTGTCATAATGAGACGTGTGCCAATGGAGACATGCTATTAACGTTGTTTGTTTGCAGGGGGTTTGGTGTCTTAACAAAAGTCATATAGCTGTAAAACCATACCATAGTATCATACCGGGGGAAAGGGTTGGACACTGCTGCAATAGCTTTAATCTTTCATAAAGATCGCGAAAAGGCCAGGTCACCCATAACAAACGTTATCACACACAATATGGCCAGGAACAAACAAAACAGAGGAACATCAAGTCTCGGCAGTAGGTCTTTTACACAAAAACGATTCTCGTTTGTTTGTTTTAATTCGGGGTCTTCTATCAATGCTTGCACTCTGTTGTCTTTCACATCATCCGGATCTTTTTTGTCAGAATACTTAACTTTAGAACGGTTTCCAAGTGTACAGTAACCAAACATTTTGGCAACCGATGCCGGTACCGGGGTGTCGCCATATTCAATAAAAAGTCGCACTTGTATGACAGTTACCAGGAAGATGGTTACACTGAAGACAAGCAGTGTGAGTAAATATATGGTCAAGTACGACGCGTTTTTGGAATTGTGCGGCAGTTCAGAGCTGATTGTTCCCAGAAACACAGCGTACGATAGGTACACGGTCACACAGAACGAATTCTTTTCTCCCGAAGACAAAGGGATAAGAAACACGCAGACGTTCAAAAACGCCAGCAGGAGTACTGGGGCAATTGTTGTCAACACGACGAATTTAGGCCTCCGCTGTAGATGGAGGAGATAAGTTATGGATGAAACCTCATCGTCGATTTTCGGAATACCAACCTCAACTTTTGTCAATGTCCATTCTCCATTTTCTTCGAAAAAATTGACGTCAACTGGTTCTGATGATGTCTGTAATATCACTTCGGACGTAGGGGCATCCCAAATTTCGAAAACCAATGAACAGTGTTGTGTGTCAAAGGGGTAATACGTGATATCAACTTCACAAGTCACGACAAAACTATCCCCTGGAAACCATTCAACTTCACCATTGGCGCTAATCGCAGCGCTTGAAGCCAACTGTGAAAGAATGTTTACTCGCCCAAATGTGTTTGCAAGGGCAATTTGTGGTAGCCATATCGAATTTCCGTCTACATATACATGTGGCACATCACCAAAATCCGACATGTTCCAAGTCTGCGATTCGTCCGACCAACTTGCATCGAACCAACCTGATAATACAAGTTTCTGCGACTTTTCATCAAATTCGTTAATCGAATTTAATTTGAAACTCAGCGTCACAGATACGACGTCACTCTGATTCCAAACAGGTCGAACCCGTTTGTCGTAGCCATTGAATATATGACTGTAGACATCTTTCACGTCTTGTGATGTTGGTGATGAGGTAGTGGCACTTATCATTAACGCCAGTAATAACGTGACAATCATGATTCCCTTTGATGTCATACCAGACAATACACTACACAGCAGCAATCAATACAACTTTATTCTTCCTTTTGTGTTCCTGCAATAAATTTGAAAGACATGTGAATACGTTTAAAGTAGGACTGGCATGTTTATGTTTTATACAAACTAATGCATACACCCGTGTCTAGTACAACACAATGTCTAGTCATACCAAAATGTCCAGATTCGATTGAGGAATAAGGTTAAAAAAGTAAAACGTTTAATACAAAACTTTGAAGTTCATTTTGGATGGAAATCCCTGAAGCGGGGGTATAAATATCAAGCTCTATATCCCTTATTATGCCATGCCGTCTGCACCCCGGGGGACCACACTTCTATACAAAATATAGTATCCTTTGCTTACTACATGATCTATAACAAATTTGGTGATAACCCCATTATTCAAACAAATTTAAAGCAGAATGGTTTTAAAAGATTTACCACAATTTCCCCTATTATGTCCCTCTGAAAATTGATCTTCTCTGCTCAAAGATGCTCTCGAACAGGTTTGGTTTATATCGCTTCCGTGGAAAAGGATTTTGTAATTTTCCACTTGGTTTCCCGTATTGGACCCCATACCTCTGCTCAGTCTAGATCTCACGCAACTAAATCAACCAATCAGTAATTCAATGTATTTACAAGAGGCCCAATGGGCCTGTATCGCTCACCTGGTATTAATCTCACACTTGTAATCTTAAAAGTTGACTAAAATACAGCTACAAGCAGAATATCAGTGTTTGATTCATAAGAACCTATTAAAAAATTAAAACATATGATGCCTGTGATCTTGAATATCAAACAAGGACATTAGGTTGGAAGTGGATCAAGGTCATTCCTTTGAACAAACTTGGTAGTCCTTCATCCAAGCATGCTACAGGCCCAATGCAGTACCCTGGGGCTTTTGGTTACTGAGAAGAAGTTGTTTGAAGATTTTAACACATTTGACCCCTGTGACCTTGAAAGTGGGTCAAGGTCATTCATTTGAATAAACATGGTAGCCCTTCATCCGAGCATGCTACAGGCCCAATATTAGTACATTGGGGCTTTCGGTTATTGAGAAGTTGTTTGAAGATATTGACAATTGACCCATGTGGCCTTGAAAGTTGGTCAAGATCATTCATTTGAACATACCTGGTAGCCCTTCTTCCTAGCATGCTACAGGCCCAATGAAGTACCCTGGGACTTTTGGTTACTGAGAAGAAGTTGTTTGAAGATTTTAACACATTTGACCCCTGTGACCTTGAAAGTGGGTCAAGGTCATTCATTTGAACAAACTTGGTAGCCCTTCATCCCAGTTTACTTCTGGCTAAATATCAGTACCCTAGGCCGTTTGGTTATTGAGAAGAAGTTATTTAAAGTAAAATATTGACACCGGACGCAGCACCACGGCATCAGCTCACTTGGCCTTGCAGGCCAGGTGAGCTAATAACTGTTTCAAACCATTGTAATATCCCTACCTAAAATTTGGTCCGGTTTAACACAGTGCCTCTGAGCATTTTAAGTACGTAATTGTTGACATAATTTACATGAATGAAATCTACAGATATTGAACTCTAAAACAAGAGGCCCAGAGGGCCTGTATCGCTCACCTGCATATGTTTAAAATAATTGGTATGAAGTAAAGATTTAGCACTCCATGGTAGGTGCTGTATTTCAGAAAGATCCATCCAGTACTTTAGATACAGTGGGAACAAACTTCAAACAGAGCCCCACCCCTATGCCCCTAGGGGGGTCATACCCACCGTTTAAATACAAAATTGAGTCTCCTTGGCCCAAGGATGCTCCAGACTAAATAAGGATAAAATCCCTTAATCCTGATGATCCCTGAAGAATTTTAAAGGTTTTACCTCCATTTCTACTATTGTGCCCCGCCCTTCTGCCCCCTGGGAGACCCGACCACACCCACTGCTTATACAAAATTGAGTCCCCTTGGTTCAAGGATGCTCCAGACTAAATTAGGATAAAATCCCTTAATCCTTATGGTAGAAGAAGGATTTTAAAGGTTTTAGCTTTATTTCCCCTATTGGCCCCGCCTCTCTTCCTCAAGGGGGGTATAGACACACCGTTTATACAAAATTGGTTCCCCTTCACCCAAGGATGCTTCATACCAAATTTGGACAAAATCCTGTCATTCCTACAGAAGAAGGTATTTGAAGAATTTGCTATGTTTCCCCTATTGGGCCCGGCAATTCTGCCCCCTGGGGGGGCCACATTAACTGTTTATAAAAAACTGAGTCCCTTTTGCCCAAGGATGCTCCATACTAAATTAGGATAAAATCCCTTAATCCCTATGGTAGAAGAAGGATTATAAATGTTTTACCTCTATTTCCCCTATTGGGTCCCGCCCCTCAGGTCCCAGGGGGGCCACACCACTGGTTTGGTTTGTAAACTTCCGGTTGTCAAAAGCAGATGTCTGTAGCACTTTTATATAACACGATACCCACCAAAAAATGCCATCTGAAGCCTTTGTCAGGTATAAATGTATTTAGACAGTATGAACGCTATTAACACAATAGCTTAATAATAACATATAGTAAATGATTAAGATGTTCGAGTCCTTTAACCCTTTCACCCCTAAGTAACTTTAGTAGACTCTACAATGCATTGATATGGATGAGTCCATTACGGTCCACAGTGGTGAAAGGGTTAAGGGCAATAGCCGGTGCCATGTGCTCAATAAACCTGACCTTTCACGCATTTTCTGTTTTCCAGACAGAATTTTTCTTCAAACACAGCCACTGTTATTGGGTCACATTTTGTTCAGTATAACTTGATAAAACTTTAAATTGTGGTTAATCTGGGCTAAATATGACTCTATGCTTAAGCCTAGGCCTGTATATTTAAATTAGAATTGTGTTCAATTTACTGTAACAAGACGCCCAATGGGCCTGCATCGCTCACCTGGTATAAATCTCACACTTGTAACCTTNAAGTCATTATGTTGAACAAATTTTATAGCCTTTCATCTCAGGATGCAACTTGCAAAGTATCAACATCCTGGGACCCATGGTTATTCAGAAGAGGTTGTTTAAAGATTTTGAACAAATTTGACCCCTTTGACCTTGAATATAAGTCAAAGTCATTCACTTTAACAAACATAGTAGTCCTTGATCCCAGCATGCTACTGACTAAATATCAACATCCTGAGCCTTTTGGTTATTCAGAACAAGTTCTTTAAATATTTTGAACATATCTGCTCCTTGTGACCTTGAATATGATTCAAGGTCATACATTTAAACAAACTTGGTAGCCCTTGATCCAAGTATGCTACTGACTAAATATCATCACCATGGGCATTTTGGTTATTCAGAAGAAGTTGTTTAAAGTTTTTAACATATTTGACCCCTGTGAACTTGAATATGGGTGAAGGTCATTCATTTGAACAAAATTGGTATCCCTTCATCACAGCATGCTACTGACTAAATATCATCACCCTGTGCATTTTGGTTATTCAGAAGAAGTTGTTTAATGTTTTTAACATATTTGACCCCTGTGACCTTGAATATAGGGGAAGGTCATTCATTTGAACAAACTTGATAGCCCTTTTCCCCAGCACGTTACTGGTCAAATATCATCACCTTGGGCATTTTGGTTATTGAGAAGAAGTTGTTTTAAGTTTTTAACATATTTGACCACTGTGACCTTGAATATGGGTGAAGGTCATTCATTTGAAATAACTTGGTAGCCCTTCATCTCAGCATGATACTGGCTAAATATCATCACCCTGTACATTTTGGTTATTCAGAAGAGGTTGTTTAATGATTTTAACATATTTGACCCCTGTGACCTTGAATATGGGTGAAGGTCATTCATTTGAAAAAACTTGATAGCCCTTTACCCCAGCATGCTACTGGCCAAATATCATCACCTTGGACATTTCGGTTATTCAGAAGAAGTTGTTTGAAGTTTTTTTAAGACTATTGACCCCTGTGACCTTGAATATAATTGAAGGTCATTCATTTGAACAAATTTGGTAGCCCTTCACCCAAGCATGCTACTGGCCAAATATCGTCTCCCTGGGCAGTTTGGTTATCGAGAAGATGTTTAAAGTTTTTAACATATTTGACCCCTGTGACCTTGAAAATGGGTGAAGGTCATTAATTTTAACAAACTTTATAGCCCTTCATCCAAGTTTGCTTCTGGCCAAATATCATCACCCTAGGCCTTTCGGTTATTAAGAAGAAGTCATTTAAAGTAAAATATTGACGCCGGACGCCGGACGGACGGACGACAGACACCGCGCCAGAGCATAAGCTCACTTGGCACTTCGTGCCAGGTGAGCTAATTATTGATCTGCACGTGTTTCAATAGCTCTATAGTGATTTGTGTACCAGCTTTTAGCACCAGAGTTGTGAAATAACAGAAATATATTGTGCTGTCCTGCACAACTATGACTCCTACCCAACAATTGTAAAGCAAGATGAGCTGACAAATTTCACCTTTAGGGCTCAGAAACTGGCATCAATAACAAGAAATACAGGATAATACTCTAAAATGATGAGAATACAAGCTGTATCAAATTTAACCGAACTTTGGTATCAAACGACAGCAGTATAAAATTCTGTCTAAAATATTTTACTGTTAAACCTAACCACAGGTAGTAGCCGTGTCTGTCAAAACACCTATATTCTATTATATGATCTATTATAGGTGTATTGACAGACGAGGCTAGTACCTGTGGTTAAACAGTAATATCAAAACAACCCACCCAATAGGCTGAACCATTTTAAGCAATTTTCCCCAATGGTATCAATACTAAGTGATGATGATGACGTCACAATTTGTGAGGTCATGGCTTGATGACGTCATTGTGTTGTGTTGACGTCACGGTAACAGTGTTGTGACGTCATCAAGATCGACTTCATAGTTACTCATCATGTTTGACAGTTTGTCAAGATGGTTGTGACATAGAGGTCCGGTGACTTTTAATCCCTGACGAAGGGCTAAGCCCATAAGCTTGGAAAAGAGTGACTTTAAAGTTTCTTAATATTATTGCATTCCCTATATATAGGAACATATGTTTATAGACAATTTTGTGAGCAGGTATTGATTGTTACGTCATTAGTTTGTGGGAGAAAATTATGTCGTTTTCTCAAAAACTGATGACGTTACTCTCCCAAACAAATAACGTAACACTCAATACCTGCTCACCAGAGAAGATAACTCTGCAATACGCAAAGACGGAATAACGGTAAACTAGAATCGTTACTTACCAATTTTTGACAGAATTACTGACTCCTGCGGTCAAACCACATATGCCTTTGTGTGCATGTCAAAATAGGGAAGAGTGTTTTACTTTTGTACTTTAATTTAACATCCCTGCCACACTTTGGGTCAGATATGAGGATGCGTGCATATAACGAAACACCGCTTGATCAACAGAAAGTAATAAGAACAGGAACAAAATGCCCCATTCGTACAAATCTCAAAAGAAATGGTACAGAGGACCATTCTTTAGTTTAAATCATTTACTTACAAGATGCCTCTGTCGTCAAAGTAATTATTTTGGACAAAAAACAGTAAATGCTCTAATAGAGTCCAAGCGATGAAGCTATATAGGTGCACCTGGGGGTCGACTTTTCCACAGCGACACCATTAATTGGGGTCTGTATTATATTTTTACCAATAATTGATCACTACCCATAAACATCTAACATTACTCTTTACATATCAGGGCGATAGATCCATGCAAACCAAATGTAACAAGTTCTCAGATCTCTGTCTGCTGTGACAACTTAATAAAAGTCATTGCGAACGAGTCCCTGTGCCATGACAGCTAGGCGGTAACTGGTTGTTTCGCGCTAAGAATTGTTTCGTCCTAAATCCTGTTTGCCCTAGGTTGTTTCGCCCTAACTATTATTTTTCAAATTTATATGCTTATATATCAATTAATATTCAAATGAATCAACTAAACTTATTGATGGCTTTCTTCATTGGTGTGAGGTATATTTCATGTAGAGTATGTGAGAGCGGTGTCAGCTTTTCACAGCTGCCGTTTGTCACAGTCGCTTAAAAATAAGACAAACACATTTTTTATGAAATTGATGATATGGAAGACTAAGAAGACTGAATTTGTGACTTAAAACTACTTTTAATTGAAAGAAAATACTGTACAATATTGTGTCCTATTTTTTTGTTTTAGGGCGAATGGGATTTCAGGTAGTCTCGTTCTGAACCAGACGCTTGATCACTTGTTATTTAAGAGTCTGGTCAAACACAGTACTTTAAAATGACCATCACCCGAGGCAGGGATGTGTAGTGGACCACTACACATCCCTGCCCGTGGGTTAGGGTTTTTACTTTCGTTTCCGGACGTTATGTCAACGCCATTAAACATGTCAATGAATAACGAAATTCATGAAAAAAACTTACCTATACAGTATACATGCATTCCTGAAGTACCTGTGTATTCATTATTATTGAGAACAATGTAAGAAAATAAGTCAAATCTCCAGAATAATGCCATATATTTCACTGAGCATAACTGAGCACAAAGCCAACAAGGCTACCTGAAGTTGGAAAAAGCATGCAAAGCAAGTGAGATTTTACCTGTACACCATTCAAAACACCTACAAGTTCTCATTCAGGTAATCTGGCTTGACTTGTATCAATAGCCTTGTTAGCTTCATGAATAATTATTGCAAATTATCTTATGAAAATACATGAAATCATTCTTTTTGAAGCATTTTCTCACATTTTTCTCGTTAATAGTGAAAACATCAGGAATGCATGTACAGGTAATTTTTTCATGAGTTAAAATATTCAATGTAATTTTTCGCCACTCAAATTCTGACTTCAAAAGTTGAAAAGGGTGTGTCAAGATTTGACCAATGAAATAATTTACCAGAATAAGCCTCGTTATGATGTCACAAAACGAAAGCACTGGGTTTGACCAGATTCTCTGTTCGGCGTAGCTTGCGCAGGCCAACGAGACTCGATTTCGCGCGAAACAACCCGGACCAAGCTAAGACTAAATGTAACAGACACAAATCGTCGATAACAAAACACATTACCTTACAGATTTAAATCAAATAGCCGTGCCAACAATAAGGTTAAATCATTTACCGTAATGACAATTTGACCGTTTCCAACCCGGAACTGCCGTGTTATCTTCGACTACTGTGTACAATAGGTAATGAACGAAGTGGAATGTTTACATTGTTTACGTTTGTGATAAAAATGGCGCTAAATTATAAGTTCATCTGTGGTTTTCATATTTGTTCGTTCAATAGCTATACTATTATCACAGATGCTTCTATGCTTAGTTTATACTATAAAAACACACAAAATTACAATATCAACCGATAAGAATTAGTAAATGATCACATTGACCTTACGCAAACAAGGGAAGGAACCCAACTATTTTTCAGGTTGCACACCACTAAATCGATTCGTCCGTGCAAACTTTACAAACTTTATCACAAATTGCACTACCTCTTTAACGCTTACAGACACGACGCACACCGTTCGATATGTTAAGTTGACAGATAATACTGTATTCATACTGTCCGTCAGCCTCAGATTCTGTGCAGTTGTGGTTTTTTTTCAATTAACATTCCGTTTTTAACACGACGTGACTGTAACCAAAACAGGACACTTTTTAGATATATATCAATATTTTTTATACCATACTATTAATTCCATTTTTTTTTATTCAATTCAACTAAGTTTGTTCGTTCTGACTCTGACTTTTAGCATTTCTATAATAGTTCTCTGCACCATATCTTTCATGTGAATAGACCCACAAAGATATACGTTTACTCAACAGCTGTCTATCACTACTAACCAATCATAGTCATCTACCTTCTGATTGCTTGATGGACCATCTCTATATATCAATCTCCAAGCACAGGGGCACGCAACTACTATCGTTAAACGTTCAGTCGCTGGGTAATATTGTTGATTATTGGCACATCTAGGCCTATAGCATGTATGCCAAATCCTGTTACTACCAGATCAGGAACATCGGCTGTATTCGGCAGTTTCTAACTGCAGATGCATGCAAGATTTTGGTACATTCACTTGTTACCTCTCGGTTGGATTATGGTAACGCCCTGCTCTGTGGTATATCTGACAAACTAACTAGTCGTATGCAGATCAGGGTCCAGAACACTGCAGCTAGGCTACTTACCGGTACTCGAAAGAGAGAGCACATCACACCTGCGCTTTATTCGTTGCACTGGTTACCTGTACGATACAGGTCGCAGTACAAAATTCTGGTATACACATACAAGGCACTGAATGGAACAGCTCCTCAGTACCTACATGAGCTTGTTACCCTGTATCAGCCGTCAAGATCACTGCGGTCGGAGTCAGAATCTTTGTTGTGTGTCCCAAAATCTCGTACTGTGACCTACGGAAACAGATGCTTTGGGAGGGTTTCGGCTAGGTTGTGGAATAGCTTACCATCTGCTATTAGGAAGTCAAATACCCTGGTCAAGTTCAAGAGGAACATAAAAACTCACCTCTTCACGTCTCATTTTAGAATCTTTGCAAAGACGTCATGTAAATACCACCCTACTATTTGTTCAATTATGTGCACATTGCTTGTTAAATGTATGAAAGTGATTGCAAGCCTTTGTTGTTTGTTTTCACAATTATAACCATTACTATTATCCGTATGTTGTAAAGCGCCTTAGAGTAATTTTACAAATTACATAGGGCTATATAAATGTTGTATATTATTATTGTTATTATATATATTTGTTTGGCTTCATACAAATCCCAGGTCGTTGACCTTGACCTTTATTCAGGGTCACAGAAAAAAATCAAAATTCTTCAAAACGTGTTTTAATACACCACATTTTAAAGAATGTATCCTAATAAAAAGTCAAGGTGTATGCATCATGATGCATGTCAATTAACAAGTGAAACCTACAAAATAGATTTGTCAGAGAAGGGAAACAAAGGGAAGCGGAGGGAAACGTTTCAAAGCGATCGTCAAGTCCGAGAACATATCCTTGATCATTTTCTTGTTGGACATCCCGTGCTTTGACTTGATCAAATCTAGTTGTACGTATTATTATTCTTATTTCCACAGATCTTGTAAACACTTTATCTCAAGAACAAAAACAGACATAACGTTCATATTTTAGTATGTGATAACGGACAACGATCTCACGATACCCGAACAAAATCATGTTCATAACTCCACAGGTCAAGGTCACAGATCTATAAATAGAGAATTTTTGAACGTTTTCCGAACGTCTATAACTTCAAAACCGTTCCTTATACTGCATGAACTCTTTATACTTCATGCAGATCTTGGTCGGGGCTAACTATTTTCCATGACATATTATCAGAGATTATGTCAAATTCAAAGGTTCGCTATGTGGTCAAATATAGGTCAACAATGAAAATCTTAAGAAAAGTAAAATTTGTATCACATCTTAAAGAGCACGATCTAATTAGGTTATGTGGAAGGTTTAAAGGTCACAAAATCAAAAATGACGAAGAAATGCCACTTTGAAAAATGTTCATTTTCCCGCCAAAATTCAAACTTTTCAAAAAAATTGCACTGAAAAGTCTTCTACATATTCTAGAGACGTACAGAGTTGATATTTTGGCACATACATAGCATGTATCATTGACTTCAAAGATAACGCATATCATTGACCTTGACCTTCATTCAAGGTCACATGGGTCAAATGATCAAAGAATGAAAATTTCATTTTAAAAACGGGTTTTTTTACACCATTTTTTTTAAAATGTATCCTAATTAAGAGATTTATAAAGTTTCGAGTTTACCGCTTCATGACGAATGTCAATAAACATGTGCAACCTACAAAATATCGCTTAAAATAACACGTTCGTTTGAAGAATGGAAAATGTTCAAAGGGCAATAACTCTTACAGAAAATTCAAACTCTGTAGACACTGTCTCCTTCTTGTGACTCTATTATATCACACATCTGACCTTATCCACAAACAAGGTTAATATTCAAAACTTACTAGGCATAATAGTCAGCTTCAACATGTCCAGGAACAATTCACTCACTGTATGTTTAACTTGTTTGTTTTCTATATTTACGCAATAATTTCAAAAAAGACATTCATTATGCATTATTCTTAACAAAATGGTGACATGATGCTGCAAATGTTTTTTCATTCGACATCACGGTAAAATGGCATTTTTAAGCAAATCAAATCACTTACCACGTAATTTATGAAACGCTATCGACAATAAAAGTGTACACAGACTAATGTTTCATTATTGGTTTCTATCTAACAGTGATATAGTTCTTGAGTTCTTCTTTGTTTCAATAGAATGTGATATTAGCGTAGAAGACAATTCAAGCAATACGCATGCTTACCTGTGTTGTCTTGTAGAGATACTGTCGAAGTATTACTTGATAGCGTTATATGTAGGGCAAATGACATCATCTCTTGATACAGTCCTTCACCTGAACGCCAGTTTGTACATATACCTTTCTGTATTGAAAAAAATCCGTTCACGTGCAATCAAGCTAAAAGCTGTTTGCATTCTAAAAAAAAAAGATGTATTCATTTGAGGACACCTCTAATTACTGGACTTATTGACATTGGTTTTATGTTATCGGGGTGTCAGGTCATTTATACGGCATATCGCTTTTGCATTATTCACGGCACAATCAGCTACATTGATCAGAGTTGTTCGGTTGAATCATCCATTAACACATCGAAATTTGCTAATGCATCGTATACAAAACAACACCGCAAAAACTATTATGATCTAAATTGATCAGTTGGCATAATACTTGTCCAATGATTGTACATTAAGAATAAACGACAGTACATGGACTAAAACAAAGAGGTCGGTACTGAAATGTCGAAAATCGTATATAATCAATTAAATCTGGAATTATACATATGTATATAGGTATATTCCAAACATAACCTTTTACAAGTGCATCACCTGATTAAATATGAACGTACAGTAATCACTTAATCACAACTTGTACAAATTGTGTATAACCGAGATGCAAGTAACTGTGAATCACATGATTACAGATCCCAAAAGGTAAACACTGTACATTACCTTATATCATGTGTGCATTCCTTATTACCAATACAATTGTACATTACGATAGTAAAGGTAATCAAACAGTAATGAACCTTTTATAGGTACACAATGTACATCACCTTGGTACAGGTACTTACAGTATATATCGTAATTACAGGTACAACAGGAATTAATTAAAATCTTACAACAGGAAGGTAAATAATGTTATCATCTAGTTACAAGTTATGAAAATGACCAGCAGTCATTATAAATGTGAACCGGAAATGAATCAATGCAATTGTCAAATTTAAAAGAGCAAGAGACCAAGAGGTCTATGAGACCAAACTGAGTTTTTTCATATTGCATTATCAGTCATTATGCGGAAATATGGATTTAAGAATATATTTGGAAAATATGTGTTCATTTTCAAATGTTCAATTGTGGATTAATGTTTGTTTTTTAGCATTTATGATAAATATATGTTTGATTAATCACAAAATATAAGCAGTTTGGCTTCCCTATCTTACAACAAGTATGCATTAATTTAATCGGTTTTAACGTCCTTATTTTCACTCAATATTTTACTTAAACACTGATCACAATTACATTCGACTTTTCATATAACTTTTCAGAAAGATCAGGATTTACAAATTCAATTGTGTTTCCAATATTTGGTTTCAATCCACTGCCTCCAAGTGGATGTGGCCACACATTCTGTTTATACAACGATATGACCCATAAACCTAGGGAGTCTAAAGGCAAAAATTAGGTTAAAATCTCGTAGCCTGTACTCAAAGAGAAAGATTTAAACATTTCTCTTTATTTCCTTTTTTGGGACACGCCCCTCTGCACCAAGGTAGGCCTCAAGTTCCTGAAATTACGTAAGAAAAATGGTAATTTTCGCGGGGTTTTTTGCGTTGAGTAATTAAGCGCGAAATTATCCACACGCTAATATTTATATATAGATTATATAGATTGTAGTTAAATGAAATATCAATAACTCAGAAGTTTAAAGGGTCACGACGGCAACATTTTCACACGCGAAAATTTTCACTTTTATAGTACGTAGATATACAACAAGAGAAGTCTAGAAAACTTTTACTGATTAACAGGTTTTGGCTACCTCAAGCATCCTCGATATCCGGGAGTTACGCCTACTTTCGCTCTCTACACCTCTGGAATATGTCATGGCAAAATTGAAACCACGAAAATAGCTGTTTGATTGGTCTCGGGTAAAAAAAAAACCGACCAATCGCTAGGCTGATACCCGTCCTTTGAAGATTACAAAGGAGAGACGCCCGACTTCAAAGCCTGTCAATTTTCACTGTTACGTGACCGCGAGATTCTTCTGATGTACATCAAAGGATCGAACTAGTCTTCTTGTCTCATCAACAAGGTGGCGCACATCGAGACTTTAATTATGCCATGACATATTCCAGGGGTGTAGAGAGCAAACGTGAGCATAACCACTGGAAATCGAGGATGCTGTTCAAGTAAACTGTACCAGAATGTTTCATATAGTTGTGATAAACTGCCAATCTAGTATGTCATATATGCGACAGATATATAACTCATCACTTCCCGTATATATCCAGTGATTATTCTGGCAACTGCAAACAAGAACAATATACATACTTTTTCGTTTTCACGAATAAAATTGTCAAGAAGTCTTTAACAGAAAACACAAAATCGGTACTTATGCACCCGAAATGAGAATAGGACACAGCGTTCAAAGTCGACGTCATAGCTCTCATAAAGAATAGATATCTGAAGACTCATAATGGAATGAGAATAAAGGCACGACCTCCAAATTCGACGTCATAGTCGACGTCAAAACTCTCAAAAGGAATAGATAGAAGTCAAAACATCGTAGTCTATGTCAAAAGACTCAAAGGAATGAGAAAAGGCTCGACGTTCAAAGTCGACATCACAACATTTCCAAAGAAGTAGAGTACGTCACGGTGACCATAGTCTAAAACAGTAAACTCGTAAAAGATGAAGATAGGACACGATATCTGCAGTTCAAGTTTTAACATTTCATAGGGAATACGAAAAGGCCAGGCCGCCCATAACAGACGTCATCACACACAATATGACCAGGAACAAACAAAATAGGTGGACATCAAGTCTCGGCAGTATGTCTTTCACACAAACACAATTCTCGTTCGTTTGTTTTAATTCTAATGGTTTCACACTGTTGTCTTTCACATCATCCGGATCGTTAATGTCAAAATGCTTTACTTTAGAACGGTTTCCACGTGTACAGCAACCAAACATTTTGGCAACCGATGCCGGTACCGGGGTGTCGTCATATTCAATAAAAAGTCGCACTTGTATGACAGTTACAAGGACGATGGTTACACTGAAGACAAGCAGAGCGAGTAAATATATGGTCAAGTACGACGCGTCTTTGGAATTGTGCGGCAGTTCAGAGCTGATTGTTCCCAGAAACACAGCGTACGATAGGTACACGGTCACACAGAACGAATTCTTCTCTCCCGAAGACAAGGGTATAAGAAACACGCAGACGTTCAAAAACGCCAGCAGGACTACTGGGGCAATGGTTGTCAAGACAACGAATTTAGGCCTCCGCTGTAGATGGAAGAGATAAGTTATGGATGAAATAAATACCTCATCGTCGAATTCCGGGTTATCAACCTCAAAGCTTGTCAATGTCCATTCTCCATTTTCTTCGAATAAATTGACGTCAATTGCTTTTGATGATGTTTGTAATATCACTTCGGACATAGGTGCATCCCACATTTCGAAAACCAATGAACAGTGTTGTGTGTCAAAGGGGTAATACGTGATATCAACTTCACAAGTCACGACAAAACTATCCCCTGGAAACCATTCAACTTCACCATTGGCGTTAATCACAGCGCTTGAAGCCAACTGTGAAAGAATGTTAACTCGCCCAAATGTGTTTATAAGGGCAATTTGTGGAAGCCATATCGAACTTCCGTCTACAGATACATGTGACACATCACCAAAATCCGACTTGTTCCAAGTCTGTGATTCGTCCGACCAACTTGCATCAAACCAACCTGCTAATACAAGTTTCTGTGACTTTTCATCAAATTCGTTTATCGAATTTAATTTGAAACTCAGCGTCACAGATACGACGTCACTCTGATTCCAAACAGGCCGAACCCGTTTGTCGTAGCCATTGAATATATGGCTGTAGACATCTTTCACGTCTTTTGATGTTGGTGATGAGGTTGTGGCACTTATCATTAACGCCAGTAATAACGTGACAAACATGACTCTCTCTGATGTCATACCAGACAATACACTACACAGCAGCAATCAATACAACTTTATCCTCCCTTTTGTGTTCCTGCAATGAATTCGAAATACATGTGAATACGTTAAAAGTCGGACTGGCACGTTTATGTATTATACAAACTAATGCGTAAACCCGTGTCTAGTACAATACCATGTCTAAGTATACCAAATTGAGGAATAAGCTAAATAAAAAGTAAAACGTTTAAAACAAACTTAATAGAAAGACGTATAATCCCGTTTTGAAGCTTATATAAGAAAAACGCTTAATAATATATCATTAAGTGTACGTATTTTTGTTAGATAACTCGTACTAAGGGGGGGATACATTCTAAGTCAAATGGTAAGGAATATTTATTTACATGCCAAATATCAACAAACGACAGCCGTGTCCAAATTTAACAATTGTGAATATTGAGTTTGATTCGTAAAAGTTTTTTAATTAGAAAACCACATGTTTCAATGAACAGACATAACTACAAGCAATTTAAGATATGTGCGAAAATTTCGTCAAATCTAGCAATAGATAATGATTTTAAAAAGTATTTGATAATGAAATATACTCGCATCTATCACTGTTCTTTAAATCCATCACACTTAATTTCACAAATAACCGAAGATAAGAATGCATTATTCTTTTTGTGTTTTTTCATTTGACCTCACGGTAAAAAGGCATTTTTAAGAAAATCAAATAACGTGCCACGTAATTTATGAAACGCTATCGACAACAAAAGTGTACATAGAATATTTTTTCATTATTGGTTTCTATCTAACAGTGATATAGTACCTGAATTCTACTTTGGTTCAATAAAATGTGAAATAAGCGTAGAATACAATTCAAGCAATGCGCGTACTAAAGACTGGAACTTACCTGTGCTGTCTTGTACAGATACTGTCGAAGTATTACGTGATCGCGTTATATGTACGGCAAATGACATATCATCTCTTGATACAGTTCTACAGCTGAACGCCAGTTTTTACATATACCATTCTGTATTGAATCGTTCACGTGCAATCGATTTAAAAGCTGTATGCAATCTAAACAAACAAAAAGATGTATTCATTTGAGGACACCTCTAATTACTGGACTTATTGACATTGGTTTTATGTTATCGGGATGTCAGGTCATTTATACGGCATATCGCTTTTGCATTATTCACGGCACAATCAGTTACATTGATCAGAATTGTTCGGTTGAATCATCCATTAACACATCGAAATTTACTAATGCACCGTATACAAAAAAACAACACCGCAAAAACTATTATGATCTAAATTGATCAGTTGACTAGACATAATACTTGTCAAATGATTGTACATTAAGAATAAAGACAGTGTATGGACTTAGACAAGGAGGTCGATAGTCAATTAAATCTGGAGTTATACATATGAATATTATAAGACTATTTCATTCTCAAGGGTGTAGGATAGATAAATTCCACCCGAGGAGTTTTCAAATTTGGTAAAACCCGAGGCTTTGCCGAGGGTGTTGCCAAATTTGAAAGTCCCGAGGCAGGAATTTCCCTATCCTACACCCTTGGAAAAAAAAGAGTAATATTTCTCTCAATTCATCCACCAGAATAAGCTCAAAAACCATGAAAATGCGTTTGGACTAGCCATCATTTTGAAAATATCGATTTTCCCCCTGAGCTGTTTCGACAGATTTAGCATATCCCATATTGGCAAAGAACGTTTGCACAGAAAAAATACTCACATCTTTCTAACGTGTACGGTAAATATATCGTAAAAGGTTTTTAATTTCATCACGTCGCCTTTTCCGCATTGCGGTATCGGAGAGTTCCAAATTCGTGACGTCACGTCATTGTCGAGCCATTGTGACGTCACGTCACGTGAAATGGAGTGTAAGATAGAAATTTCCTACACCCCTTTCTTACCATGGACAGGTCTATCTTACACACAGGGAAATGAGAGAAAAGTGAATAACAAACATAACCTTATAACAGGTACATCACATGATTAAATATGAACGTACAGTAATCACTTAATCACAATTTGTACAAACTGTGTATAACCGAGATGCAAGTAACTGTGAATCACATGATTACAGGTCCCTAAAGGTAAACACTGTACATTACCTTATATCATGTGTGCATTCCTTATTACCAATAAAATTGTACATTACGATAGTAAAGGTAATCATACAGTAATGAACCTTTTATAGGTACACAATGTACATCACCTTGGTACAGATACTTACAGTATATATCGTAATTACAGGTACAACAGGAATTAATTAAAATTTTACAACCAGGAAGGTAAATAATGTTATCATCTAGTTACAAGTTATGAAAATGACCAGCAGTCATTATAAATATGAACCGGAAATGAATCAATGCAACTGTCAAATTTAAAAGAGCAAGAGACCCAGAGGTCTATAAGACCAAACTGAGTTTTTTCATATTGCATTATCAGTCATTTTGCGGAAATATGGATTTAAGAATATATTTGGAAAATATGTGTTAATTTTCAAATGTTCAATTGTGGATTAATGTTTGTTTTTCAGCATTTATGATAAATATATGTTTGATTAATCACAAAATATAAGCCGTTTTGCTTCCCTATCTTACAACAAGTATGCATTAATTTAATCGGTTATAACGTCCTTATTTTCACTCAATATTTTACTTAAACACGGATCACAATTACATTCTATTTTTCATATAACTTTTCAGAAAGATCAGGATTTAAAAATTCAATTGTGTTTCCAATATTTGGTTTCAATCCACTGCCTCCTAGTGGATTTGGCCACACATTCTGTTTATACAACGATATGACCCATAACCCTAGGGAGTCTAAAGGCAAAATTAGGTTAAAATCTCGTAGCCTGTACTCAAAGAGAAAGATTTAAACATTTCTCTTTATTTCCTTTTTTGGACACGCCCCTCTGTACCAAGGTAGGCCTCAAGTTCCTGAACTTACGTAAGAAAAATGGTAATTTTCGCGGGGTTTTTTTGCGTTGAGTAATTAAGCGCGAAATTATCCACACGCGAATATTTATATAAAGATTATATAGATTGTAGTTAAATGAAATATCAATAACTCAGAAGTTCAAAGGGTCACGACGGCAATATTTTCACACGCGAAAATTTTCTCTTTTATAGTACGTAGATATACAACAAGAGAAGTCTAGAAAACCTTTACTGATTAACAGGTTTTGACTACCTCAACCACCATCCTCGATATCCAGGAGTTACGCCTACTTTCGCTCTCTACACCTCTGGAATATGTCATGGCAAAATTGAAGGCACGAAGATAGCTGTTTGATTGGTCTCGGGTAAAAAAAACCTGACCAATCGCTAGGCTGATACCCGTCCTTTGAAGATTACAAAGGAGAGACGCCCGACTTCAAAGCCTGTCATTTTTTACCGTTACGTGACCGCGAGATTCTTCTGATGTACATCAAAGGATCGAACTAGTCTTCTTGTCTCATCAACAAGGTGGCGCACATCGAGACTTTAATTATGCCATGACATATTCCAGGGGTGTAGAGAGCGAACGTGAGCATAACCACTGGAAATCGAGGATGCTGTTCAAGTAAACTGTACCAGAATGTTTCATATAGTTGTGATAAACTGCCAATCTAGCATGTCATATATGCGACAGATATATAACTCATCACTTCCCGTATATATCCAGTGATTATTCTGGCAACTGCAAACAAGAACAATATACATACTTTATCGTTTTCACGAATAAAATTGTCAAGAGGTCTTTAACAGAAAACACAAAATCGGTACTTATGCACCCGAAATGAGAATAGGACACAACGTTCAAAGTCGACATCACAACATTTCCAAAGAAGTAGAGTACGTCACGGTGGCCATAGTCTAAAACAGTAAACTCGTAAAAGATGAAGATAGGACACGATATCTGCAGTTCAAGGTTTAACATTTCATAGGGAATACGAAAAGGCCAGGCCGCCCATAACAGATGTCATCACACACAATATGACCAGGAACAAACAAAATAGGTGGACATCAAGTCTCGTCAGTATGTCTTTTATACAAACAGAATTCTCGTTCGTTTGTTTTAATTCGGGGTCTTCTAATGCTTTCACACTGTCTTTTTTCACATCATCCGGATCGTTTATGTCAAAACGCTTTACTTTAGAACAGTTGCCGCGTGTACAGCAACCAAACATTTTGGCGACTGATGCCGGTACCGGGGTGTCGCCATATTCAATAAAAAGTCGCACTTGTATGACAGTTACCAGGAAGATGGTTACACTGAAGACAAGCAGAGCGAGTAAATATATGGTCAAGTACGACGCGTCTTTGGAATTGTGCGGCAGTTCATAGCTGATCGTTCCCAGAAACACAGCGTACGATAGATAAACAGTTACACAGAACGAATTCTTCTCTCCCGAAGACAAAGGGATAAGAAACACGCAGACGTTCAAAAACGCCAGCAGGACTACGGGGGCAATATTGATTGTCAACATGAAGAATTTAGGTCTCCGCTGTAGATGGAAGAGATAAGTTGTGGATGAAATACAAAAAAAGCATCGTCGAATTCCGGGTTATCAACCTCAAAGCTTGTCAATGTCCATTCTCCATTTTCTTCGAATAAATTGACGTCAATTGCTTTTGATGATGTCTGTAAAATCACTTCGGACATAGATGCATCCCAAATTTCGAAAACCAATGAACAGTGTTGTGTGTCAAAGGGGTAATACGTGATATCAACTTCACAAGTCACGACAAAACTATCCCCTGGAAACCATCCAACTTCACCATTGGCGCTAATCACAGCGCTTGAAGCCAACTGTGAAAGAATGTTAACTCGCCCAAATGGGTTTATAAGGGCAATTTGTGGAAGCCATATCGAACTTCCGTCTACAGATACATGTGACACATCACCAAAATCCGACACATTCCAAGTCTGTGATTCGTCCGACCAACTTGCATCAAACCAACCTGCTAATACAAGTTTCTGTGACTTTTCATCAAATTCATTTATCGAATTTAATTTGAAACTCAGCGTCACAGTTACAACGTGACTCTGATTCCAAACAGGTCGAACCCATTTGTCGTAGCCATTGAATATATGGCTGTAGACATCTTTCACGTCTTTTGATGTTGGTGATGAGGTTGTGGCACTTATCATTAACGCCAGTAATAACGTGACAAACATGACTCCCTCTGATGTCATACCAGACAATACACTACACAGCAGCAATCAATACAACTTTATCTTTCCTTTTGTGTTCCGACAGTGAATTCGAAACACATGTGAATACGTTAAAAGTCGGACTGGTACGTTTATGTATTATACAAACTGATGCATAAACCCGTGTCTAGTGTAATACCATGTCTAAGTATACCAAAACGTCCCGATTCGATTGAGGAACAAGCTAAATAAAAAAGTAAAACGTTTAATACAAAACTTAATAGCAAGACGTATAATCCCGGTTTGAAGTTCATATAAGAATAACGCTTAAGAATGTATCATTAATTGTACGTATTTTTGTTAGGTAACTCGTACTAAGGGGGTATACATTCTAAGTTAAATTGTAAGGAATATTTATTTGCATGCCAAATTTTAACAAACGACAGCCGTGTCCAAATTTAACAATTGTGAATATTGCGTTTGATTCGTAAAAGGTTTTTTATTAGAAAACCACATCTTTTAATGAACAGACATAACTACACGCAATTTAAGATATGTGGGACAATTTCGCTACCGACAATAAAAGTGTACATAGATAACTTTTTCATTATTGGTTTCTATTTAATAGTGCTATAGTACTTGAGTTCTTCTTTGGTTCAATAGAATGTGAAATAAGCGTAGAATACAATTCAAGCAATGCGTGTACTTAAGACTGGAACTTACCTGTGTTGTCTTGTAGAGATACTGTCGAAGTATTACATGATAGCGTTATATGTACGGCAAATGATAACATCTCTTGATACAGTCCTTCACCTGAACGTCAGTTTGTACATATACTTCTCTGTATTTAATCGTTCACGTGCAATCGATTTAAAAGCTGTGTGCATTCTAAAAAAAAAAAGATGTATTCATTTGAGGACACCTCTAATTACTGGACTTATTGACATTGGTTTTATGTTATCGGGATGTCAGCTCATTTATACGGCATACCGTTTTTGCATTATTCACGGCACAATCACCTACATTGATCAGAATTGTTCGGTTGAATCATCCATTAACACATCGAAATTTACTCATGCACCGTATACAAAACAACACCGCAAAAACTATTATGTTCTAAATTGATCAGTTGACATAATACTTGTCAAATGATTGTACATTAAGAATAAAAGACAGTACATGGAATATAACAAAGGGGTCGATACCGAAATGTTGAAAATCGTATATAGTTAATTAAATCTGGAATTATACATATGCATATAGGTAAATTCCAAACATAACCTTTAACAGGTAAATCACCTGATTAAATATGAACGTACAGTAATCACTTAATCACAACTTGTACAAATTGTGTATAACCGAGATACAAGTAACTGTAAATCACATGATTACAGGTCCCAAACGGTAAACACTATACATTACCTAATATCATGTGTGCATTCCTTAATACCAGTAAAATTGTACATTACGATAGTAATGGTAATCAAACAGTAATGAACCTTTTATAGGTACACAATGTACATCACCTTGGTACAGGTACTTACAGTACATATCGTAATTACAGGTACAACAGGAATTAATTAAAATCTTACAACAGGAAGGTAAATAATGTTATTATCTAGTTACAAGTTATGAAAATGACCAGCAGTCATTATAAATATGAACCGGAAATGAATCAATGCAACTGTCAAATTTAAAAGAGCATTTATGATAAATATATGTTTGATTAATCACAAAATATAAGCCGTTTGGCTTCCCTATCTTACAACAAGTATGCATTAATTTAATCGGTTTTAACGTCCTTATTTTCACTCAATATTTTACTTAAACACTGATCACAATTACATTCGACTTTTCATATAACTTTTCAGAAAGATCAGGATTTAAAAATTCAATTGTGTTTCCAATATTTGGTTTCAATCCACTGCCTCCAAGTGGATGTGGCCACACATTCTGTTTATACAACGATATGACCCATAACCCTAGGGAGTCTAATCTAAAGGCAAAAATTAGGTTAAAATCTCGTAGCCTGTACTCAAAGAGAAAGATTTAAACATTTCTCTTTATTTCCTTTTTTGGGACACGCCCCTCTGCACCAAGGTAGGCCTCAAGTTCCTGAAATTACGTAAGAAAAATGGTAATTTTCGCGGGTTTTTTTGCGTTGAGTAATTAAGTGCGAAATTATCCACACGCTAATATTTATATATAGATTATATAGATTGTAGTTAAATGAAATATCAATAACTCAGAAGTTCAAAGGGTCACGACGGCAACATTTTCACACGCGAAAATTTTCACTTTTATAGTACGTAGATAAACAACAAGAGAAGTCTAGAAAACTTTTACTGATTAACAGGTTTTGGCTACCTCAAGCATCCTCGATATCCGGGAGTTACGCCTACTTTCGCTCTCTACACCTCTTGAATATGTCATGGCAAAATTGAAACCACGAAGATAGCTGTTTGATTGGTCTCGGGTAAAAAAAACCTGACCAATCGCTAGGCTGATACCCGTCCTTTGAAGATTACAAAGGAGAGATGCCCGACTTCAAAGCCTGTCATTTTTTACCGTTACGTGACCGCGAGATTCTTCTGATGTACATCAAAGGATCGAACTAGTCTTCTTGTCTCATCAACAAGGTGGCGCACATCGAGACTTTAATTATGCCATGACATATTCCAGGGGTGTAGAGAGCAAACGTGAGCATAACCACTGGAAATCG
The DNA here is from genome assembly GCF_002113885.1 of Mizuhopecten yessoensis. Classification (NCBI taxonomy): domain Eukaryota; kingdom Metazoa; phylum Mollusca; class Bivalvia; order Pectinida; family Pectinidae; genus Mizuhopecten; species Mizuhopecten yessoensis. Next base: position 345,654 of record NW_018408748.1, on the reverse strand, counting down.
AGGATGCTGTTCAAGTAAACTGTACCAGAATGTTTCATATAGTTGTGATAAACTGCCAATCTAGTATGTCATATATGCGACAGATATAGAACTCATCACTTCCCGTATATATCCAGTGATTATTCTGGCAACTGCAGACAAGAACAATATACATACTTTATCGTTTTCACGAATAAAATTGTCAAGAAGTCTTTAACAGAATAACCGTGAAAACAATATCATTGCGAGGATCCAGTGGTGCACTGGGCAACACAAAATCGGTACTTATGCACCCGAAATGAGAATAGGACACAACGTTCAAAGTCGACGTCATAGCTCTCATAAAGAATAGATATCTGAAGACTCATAATGGAATGAGAATAAAGGCACGACCTCCAAATTCGACGTCATAGTCGACGTCAAAACTCTCAAAAGGAATAGATAGACGTCTAAACATCGTAGTCTATGTCAAAAGACTCAAAGGAATGAGAAAAGGCTCGACGTTCAAAGTCGACATCACAATATTTCCAAAGAAGTAGAGTACGTCACGGTGGCCATAGTCTAAAACAGTAAACTCGTAAAAGATGAAGATAGGACACGATACCTGCAGTTCAAGTTTTAACATTTCATAGGGAATACGAAAAGGCCAGGCCGCCCATAACAGACGTCATCACACACAATATGACCAGGAACAAACAAAATAGGTGGACATCAAGTCTCGGCAGTATGTCTTTTATACAAACAGAATTCTCGTTCGTTTGTTTTAATTCGGGGTCTTCTAATGCTTTCACACTGTTGTTTTTCACATCATCCGGATCGTTTATGTCAAAATGCTTTACTTTAGAACAGTTGCCGCGTGTACAGCAACCAAACATTTTGGCAACCGATGCCGGTACCGGGGTGTCGCCATATTCAATAAAAAGTCGCACTTGTATGACAGTTACCAGGACGATGGTTACACTGAAGACAAGCAGAGCGAGTAAATATATGGTCAAGTACGACGCGTTTTTGGAATTGTGCGGCAGTTCAGAGCTGATTGTTCCCAGAAACACAGCGTACGATAGGTACACGGTCACACAGAACGAATTCTTCTCTCCCGTAGACAAGGGTATAAGAAACACGCAGACGTTCAAAAACGCCAGCAGGACTACGGGGGCAATGGTTGTCAAGACAACGAATTTAGGCCTCCGCTGTAGATGGAAGAGATAAGTTATGGATGAAATAAATACCTCATCGTCGAATTCCGGGTTATCAACCTCAAAGCTTGTCAATGTCCATTCTCCATTTTCTTCGAAAAAATTGACGTCAATTGCTTTTGATGATGTTTGTAATATCACTTCGGACATAGGTGCATCCCAAATTTCGAAAACCAATTAACATTGTTGTGTGTCAAAGGGGTAATACGTGACATCAACTTCACAAGTCACGACAAAACTATCCCCTGGAAACCATTCAACTTCACCATTGAAGTTAATCACAGCGGTTGAAGCCAACTGTGAAAGAATGTTAACTCGCCCAAATGTGTTTATAAGGGCAATTTGTGGAAGCCATATCGAACTTCCGTCTACAGATACATGTGACACATCACCAAAATCCGACTTGTTCCAAGTCTGTGATTCGTCCGACCAACTTGCATCAAACCAACCTGCTAATACAAGTTTCTGTGACTTTTCATCGAATTCATTGATCGAATTTAATTTGAAACTCAGCGTCACAGTTACAACGTCACTCTGATTCCAAACAGGTCGAACCCATTTGTCGTAGCCATTGAATATATGGCTGTAGACATCTTTCACGTCTTTTGATGTTGGTGATGAGGTTGTGGCACTTATCATTAACGCCAGTAATAACGTGACAAACATGACTCCCTCTGATGTCATACCAGACAATACACTACACAGCAGCAATCAATACAACTTTATCTTTCCTTTTGTGTTCCTACAGTGAATTCGAAACACATGTGAATACGTTAAAAGTCGGACTGGTACGTTTATGTATTATACAAACTGATGCATAAACCCGTGTCTAGTGCAATACCATGTCTAAGTATACCAAAACGTCCCGATTCGATTGAGGAACAAGCTAAATAAAAAAGTATAACGTTTAATACAAAACTCAATAGCAAGACGTATAATCCCGGTTTGAAGTTCATATAAGAATAACGCTTAAGAATGTATCATTAATTGTTCGTATTTTTGTTAGGTAACTCGTACTAAGGGGGTATACATTCTAAGTTAAATTGTAAGGAATATTTATTTGCATGCCAAATATTAACAAACGACAGCCGTGTCCAAATTTAACAATTGTGAATATTGCGTTTGATTCGTAAAAGGTTTTTTATTAGAAAACCACATCTTTTAATGAACAGACATAACTACAAGCAATTTAAGATATGTGGGACAATTTCGCTACCGACAATAAAAGTGTACATAGATAACTTTTTCATTATTGGTTTCTATCTAATAGTGCTATAGTACTTGAGTTCTTCTTTGGTTCAATAGAATGTGAAATAAGCGTAGAATACAATTCAAGCAATGCGTGTACTTAAGACTGGAACTTACCTGTGTTGTCTTGTAGAGATACTGTCGAAGTGTTACATGATAGCGTTATATGTACGGCAAATGATAACATCTCTTGATACAGTCCTTCACCTGAACGTCAGTTTGTACATATACTTCTCTGTATTTAATCGTTCACGTGCAATCGATTTAAAAGCTGTATGCATTCTAAAAAAAAAAAGATGTATTCATTTGAGGACACCTCTAATTACTAGACTTATTGACATTGGTTTTATGTTATCGGGATGTCAGGTCATTTATACGGCATATCGCTTTTGCATTATTCACGGCACAATCAGCTACATTGATCAGTAATGTTCGGTTGAATCATCCATTAACACATCGAAATTTACTCATGCACCGTATACAAAACAACACCGCAAAAACTATTATGTTCTAAATTGATCAGTTGACATAATACTTGTCAAATGATTGTACATTAAGAATAAAAGACAGTACATGGAATATAACAAAGGGGTCGATACCGAAATGTTGAAAATCGTATATAGTTAATTAAATCTGGAATTATACATAGGAAGATAGGTAAATTCCAAACATAACCTTTAACAGGTAAATCACCTGATTAAATATGAACGTACAGTAATCACTTAATCACAACTTGTACAAATTGTGTATAACCGAGATACAAGTAACTGTAAATCACATGATTACAGGTCCCAAAAGGTAAACACTATACATTACCTAATATCATGTGTGCATTCCTTAATACCAGTAAAATTGTACATTACGATAGTAAAGGTAATCAAACAGTAATGAACCTTTTATAGGTACACAATGTACATCACCTTGGTACAGATACTTACAGTACATATCGTAATTACAGGTACAACAGGCATCAATTAAAATCTTACAACAGGAAGGTAAATAATGTTATTATCTAGTTACAAGTTATGAAAATGACCAGCAGTCATTATAAATGTGAACCGGAAATGAATCAATGCAACTGTCAAATTTAAAAGAGCAAGAGACCAAGAGGTCTATGAGACCAAACTGAGTTTTTTCATATTGCATTATCAGTCATTATGCGGAAATATGGATTTAAGAATATATTTGGAAAATATGTGTTCATTTTCAAATGTTCAATTGTGGATTAATGTTTGTTTTTTAGCATTTATGATAAATATATGTTTGATTAATCACAAAATATAAGCAGTTTGGCTTCCCTATCTTACAACAAGTATGCATTAATTTAATCGGTTTTAACGTCCTTATTTTCACTCAATATTTTACTTAAACACTGATCACAATTACATTCGACTTTTCATATAACTTTTCAGAAAGATCAGGATTTAAAAATTCAATTGTGTTTCCAATATTTGGTTTCAATCCACTGCCTCCAAGTGGATGTGGCCACACATTCTGTTTATACAACGATATGACCCATAACCCTAGGGAGTCTAATCTAAAGGCAAAAATTAGGTTAAAATCTCGTAGCCTGTACTCAAAGAGAAAGATTTAAACATTTCTCTTTATTTCCTTTTTTGGGACACGCCCCTCTGCACCAAGGTAGGCCTCAAGTTCCTGAAATTACGTAAGAAAAATGGTAATTTTCGCGGGTTTTTTTGCGTTGAGTAATTAAGTGCGAAATTATCCACACGCTAATATTTATATATAGATTATATAGATTGTAGTTAAATGAAATATCAATAACTCAGAAGTTCAAAGGGTCACGACGGCAACATTTTCACACGCGAAAATTTTCACTTTTATAGTACGTAGATAAACAACAAGAGAAGTCTAGAAAACTTTTACTGATTAACAGGTTTTGGCTACCTCAAGCATCCTCGATATCCGGGAGTTACGCCTACTTTCGCTCTCTACACCTCTTGAATATGTCATGGCAAAATTGAAACCACGAAGATAGCTGTTTGATTGGTCTCGGGTAAAAAAAACCTGACCAATCGCTAGGCTGATACCCGTCCTTTGAAGATTACAAAGGAGAGATGCCCGACTTCAAAGCCTGTCATTTTTTACCGTTACGTGACCGCGAGATTCTTCTGATGTACATCAAAGGATCGAACTAGTCTTCTTGTCTCATCAACAAGGTGGCGCACATCGAGACTTTAATTATGCCATGACATATTCCAGGGGTGTAGAGAGCAAACGTGAGCATAACCACTGGAAATCGAGGATGCTGTTCAAGTAAACTGTACCAGAATGTTTCATATAGTTGTGATAAACTGCCAATCTAGTATGTCATATATGCGACAGATATATAACTCATCACTTCCCGTATATATCCAGTGATTATTCTGGCAACTGCAAACAAGAACAATATACATACTTTTTCGTTTTCACGAATAAAATTGTCAAGAAGTCTTTAACAGAAAACACAAAATCGGTACTTATGCACCCGAAATGAGAATAGGACACAGCGTTCAAAGTCGACGTCATAGCTCTCATAAAGAATAGATATCTGAAGACTCATAATGGAATGAGAATAAAGGCACGACCTCCAAATTCGACGTCATAGTCGACGTCAAAACTCTCAAAAGGAATAGATAGAAGTCAAAACATCGTAGTCTATGTCAAAAGACTCAAAGGAATGAGAAAAGGCTCGACGTTCAAAGTCGACATCACAACATTTCCAAAGAAGTAGAGTACGTCACGGTGACCATAGTCTAAAACAGTAAACTCGTAAAAGATGAAGATAGGACACGATATCTGCAGTTCAAGTTTTAACATTTCATAGGGAATACGAAAAGGCCAGGCCGCCCATAACAGACGTCATCACACACAATATGACCAGGAACAAACAAAATAGGTGGACATCAAGTCTCGGCAGTATGTCTTTCACACAAACACAATTCTCGTTCGTTTGTTTTAATTCTAATGGTTTCACACTGTTGTCTTTCACATCATCCGGATCGTTAATGTCAAAATGCTTTACTTTAGAACGGTTTCCACGTGTACAGCAACCAAACATTTTGGCAACTGATGCCGGTACCGGGGTGTCGCCATATTCAATAAAAAGTCGCACTTGTATGACAGTTACAAGGACGATGGTTACACTGAAGACAAGCAGAGCGAGTAAATATATGGTCAAGTACGACGCGTCTTTGGAATTGTGCGGCAGTTCAGAGCTGATTGTTCCCAGAAACACAGCGTACGATAGGTACACGGTCACACAGAACGAATTCTTCTCTCCCGAAGACAAGGGTATAAGAAACACGCAGACGTTCAAAAACGCCAGCAGGACTACTGGGGCAATGGTTGTCAAGACAACGAATTTAGGCCTCCGCTGTAGATGGAAGAGATAAGTTATGGATGAAATAAATACCTCATCGTCGAATTCCGGGTTATCAACCTCAAAGCTTGTCAATGTCCATTCTCCATTTTCTTCGAATAAATTGACGTCAATTGCTTTTGATGATGTTTGTAATATCACTTCGGACATAGGTGCATCCCACATTTCGAAAACCAATGAACAGTGTTGTGTGTCAAAGGGGTAATACGTGATATCAACTTCACAAGTCACGACAAAACTATCCCCTGGAAACCATTCAACTTCACCATTGGCGTTAATCACAGCGCTTGAAGCCAACTGTGAAAGAATGTTAACTCGCCCAAATGTGTTTATAAGGGCAATTTGTGGAAGCCATATCGAACTTCCGTCTACAGATACATGTGACACATCACCAAAATCCGACTTGTTCCAAGTCTGTGATTCGTCCGACCAACTTGCATCAAACCAACCTGCTAATACAAGTTTCTGTGACTTTTCATCAAATTCGTTTATCGAATTTAATTTGAAACTCAGCGTCACAGATACGACGTCACTCTGATTCCAAACAGGCCGAACCCGTTTGTCGTAGCCATTGAATATATGGCTGTAGACATCTTTCACGTCTTTTGATGTTGGTGATGAGGTTGTGGCACTTATCATTAACGCCAGTAATAACGTGACAAACATGACTCTCTCTCTGATGTCATACCAGACAATACACTACACAGCAGCAATCAATACAACTTTATCCTCCCTTTTGTGTTCCTGCAATGAATTCGAAATACATGTGAATACGTTAAAAGTCGGACTGGCACGTTTATGTATTATACAAACTAATGCGTAAACCCGTGTCTAGTACAATACCATGTCTAAGTATACCAAATTGAGGAATAAGCTAAATAAAAAGTAAAACGTTTAAAACAAACTTAATAGAAAGACGTATAATCCCGTTTTGAAGCTTATATAAGAAAAACGCTTAATAATATATCATTAAGTGTACGTATTTTTGTTAGATAACTCGTACTAAGGGGGGGATACATTCTAAGTCAAATGGTAAGGAATATTTATTTACATGCCAAATATCAACAAACGACAGCCGTGTCCAAATTTAACAATTGTGAATATTGAGTTTGATTCGTAAAAGTTTTTTAATTAGAAAACCACATGTTTCAATGAACAGACATAACTACAAGCAATTTAAGATATGTGCGAAAATTTCGTCAAATCTAGCAATAGATAATGATTTTAAAAAGTATTTGATAATGAAATATACTCGCATCTATCACTGTTCTTTAAATCCATCACACTTAATTTCACAAATAACCGAAGATAAGAATGCATTATTCTTTTTGTGTTTTTTCATTTGACCTCACGGTAAAAAGGCATTTTTAAGAAAATCAAATAACGTGCCACGTAATTTATGAAACGCTATCGACAACAAAAGTGTACATAGAATATTTTTTCATTATTGGTTTCTATCTAACAGTGATATAGTACCTGAATTCTACTTTGGTTCAATAAAATGTGAAATAAGCGTAGAATACAATTCAAGCAATGCGCGTACTAAAGACTGGAACTTACCTGTGCTGTCTTGTACAGATACTGTCGAAGTATTACGTGATCGCGTTATATGTACGGCAAATGACATATCATCTCTTGATACAGTTCTACAGCTGAACGCCAGTTTTTACATATACCATTCTGTATTGAATCGTTCACGTGCAATCGATTTAAAAGCTGTATGCAATCTAAACAAACAAAAAGATGTATTCATTTGAGGACACCTCTAATTACTGGACTTATTGACATTGGTTTTATGTTATCGGGATGTCAGGTCATTTATACGGCATATCGCTTTTGCATTATTCACGGCACAATCAGTTACATTGATCAGAATTGTTCGGTTGAATCATCCATTAACACATCGAAATTTACTAATGCACCGTATACAAAAAAACAACACCGCAAAAACTATTATGATCTAAATTGATCAGTTGACTAGACATAATACTTGTCAAATGATTGTACATTAAGAATAAAGACAGTGTATGGACTTAGACAAGGAGGTCGATAGTCAATTAAATCTGGAGTTATACATATGAATATTATAAGACTATTTCATTCTCAAGGGTGTAGGATAGATAAATTCCACCCGAGGAGTTTTCAAATTTGGTAAAACCCGAGGCTTTGCCGAGGGTGTTGCCAAATTTGAAAGTCCCGAGGCAGGAATTTCCCTATCCTACACCCTTGGAAAAAAAAGAGTAATATTTCTCTCAATTCATCCACCAGAATAAGCTCAAAAACCATGAAAATGCGTTTGGACTAGCCATCATTTTGAAAATATCGATTTTCCCCCTGAGCTGTTTCGACAGATTTAGCATATCCCATATTGGCAAAGAACGTTTGCACAGAAAAAATACTCACATCTTTCTAACGTGTACGGTAAATATATCGTAAAAGGTTTTTAATTTCATCACGTCGCCTTTTCCGCATTGCGGTATCGGAGAGTTCCAAATTCGTGACGTCACGTCATTGTCGAGCCATTGTGACGTCACGTCACGTGAAATGGAGTGTAAGATAGAAATTTCCTACACCCCTTTCTTACCATGGACAGGTCTATCTTACACACAGGGAAATGAGAGAAAAGTGAATAACAAACATAACCTTATAACAGGTACATCACATGATTAAATATGAACGTACAGTAATCACTTAATTACAACTTGTACAAATTGTGTATAACCAAGATGCAAGTAACTGTGAACACATGATTACTGGTCTCAAAAGGTAAACACTGTATATTACCTTATATCATGTGTGAATTCCTTATTACCAATAAAATTGTACATTACGATAGTAAAGGTAATCAAACAGTAATGAACCTTTTATAGGTACACAATGTACATCACCTTGGTACAGGTACTTACAGTATATATCGTAATTACAGGTACAACAGGCATCAATTAAAATCATCTTACAACAGGAAGGTAAATAATGTTATCATCTAGTTACAAGTTATGAAAATGACCAGCAGTCATTATAAATGTGAACCGGAAATGAATCAATGCAACTGTCAAATTTAAAAGAGCAAGAGACCCAGTGGTCTATAAGACTAAACTGTGCTCTTTTTCATAATGCATTATCAGTCATTATGCATTATGTGGATTTAAGAATATATTTGGGAAAAAAATGTGTTCATTTTCAAGTGCTCAATTGTTGATTAATGTTTGTTTTTCAGCATTTATGATAAATATGTGTTTAATTAATCCAAAAATATAAGCAGTTTGGCTTCCCAACTTACAACGAGTATGCATTAATTTAATCGGTTTTAACGTCCTTATTTTCACTCAATATTTTACCTAAAATCTGATCACAATAACATTCTACTTTTCAATAAACTTTTAATATTAAATGGATTTAATGATCCCTCCAAGAAGAATTCAGATCATATCCCATATTCATAAAACCTTTCAGAAGGATCCGGATTTGAAAATTCATTTGTGTTTCCAATATTGGGTTTCAATCCACTGCTTCCAAGGAGATTTGGGCACATATTCTGTTTATACAACGATAACACCGTTGACCCTAGGGAGGCCACATAAGGTTAAAATCTCATAACCCGTACTCAAAGAGAAATTTTTCAAAACTGCTCTTTATTTCTCCTTTTGGGACACGCCCCTCTGCCCCAAGGTAGGCCACACCTTCCGTTTTATACAATGCTGAGTGACCATTGCTCTTGGCCTAATGATACATGTTTTCCTATTGGGTCCCGCCTTATTGCCTGAAAACTTAGACATGTGAACACAGAGAATTTACTGAGTAACACTGTAGAACTAAAAATCGCCTTCGTTGATTAAGATATTTTCCAGTAGCCGAACTCGACCTATCCAAGTACTTACCTATCAAGACCATATCAGGTATGATGTGTGCAGGTCACATGCCAGATCCACTCCCCGGTTGATTTTAAGTATTGCATCTCCATGCCTTATCCTGTCGCCGGTTTCGATAGATCCCTTCTTAAATGGTTCAAGCTTAAATGACGTTCACATGAGTTCATGATGATCCATTATCTTAAATTTACATTTGCATGGCATTGTCACTATATAGCCTCTTTGAAAGCTGTGTCGTTGATGGGACTTTAATTACCATGCATCACGAGACACAATTCTTAGCGTATTAATACAACACTGACCGGAACTACAATATCCAATATAATTAAACATGACGGCTGCTGAAATATCGCTGGGCATTGTGAGATTTGACAAAGTCATTGTAAATTTATGTGCAAAATAAAAAATAAAATAAAAAACACTTTTATTACAACGAAAACAAGACCAAGGTCTGCAATATCGTACAAAATGCACATCGGTTGAAATCACCAATGCCGGCAATGGAAACAATTTTAACGCTCATGCAATTTATCAGAAATATCGTCTGTTACACTGCACTGATCAACAGGGGTTCGTTACAAATGTCTGAAATACACATATTCTATAGACCTACTGACACATATTGACACATATGTTACAGACCTACTGATATGAGTCACAGCACACATAAACATTTCAGACATTTGTAACGAACCTGTGCTCCGTCGCAAGATCACTCACTTCAAACGCTATCAGTTTCACGCGTATCGCATCCACGGTTCCTCAGTTTCTGACGAGATGTCAAATAACGACGCTGTTATAGAATCTACCGACTGTTGTCAGGTTCCCATACAATCAACAAATAAATTCACGACTGGTGAGCAAAGAGAAAAATTCGAATTAACTTCCAAAAATAACTCCCTCGTGGTCGGATTTACGATGTTTGTCCATGCGCGAAATTTGTTCCGGGGAAAAATCGAAACAATTTCAAATCTAACTTTCAGCTCAGAGTTCTATTGATAAACTTAACTCACCCTATAGACATACGCAATTGTATTGATACTGAATTGTGGAATAAAATTGAAGCGTTTGTTAAAATTTCAAAGTTCTACTTTGTTTGCCAATCAGCACACGACAATACGCTGTTCAAACTATTGAACGAAATTGTGTGGACTGTCGATAAGGAGGGCATTTTTAATTTCAAATATATATTATAAGTTAAAAAAAGAACATAAGAGGCAGAGAAAACGTAAATATAAGTATTGAACTGTCATACAAAAACAGTTCAATGCTTAAGTATATTTCTCTCAAAATTGGGGACAACTCTGTTCCGTTGTATAATACATGGCTTATTTGCACGATTTGTACAACGTATATTATATACATAACTATATTAAAATTATTGGATTTTGACGAACATGTCACACACTAGACGTTATTTGAAGAAAAAAACATGCTTATCACATTAATATATGAAACACTCGAAATGAAACAGAATGTCTGACACACATCGAATGTTAATTAAATGTTTCCGGTCTCACATCTTCTATCCTTGCATTCAACACCTGCATTCAAGTCATACCTAGTGCGCCCTATTTGGAAGGAATGGTGTTCTGGGTTTAAACATCGGGCTCAATATCGAAGGTAACACCGAAGACATTCACCCATAGAATCAGCCTAGAATTAAAACTGTACAACAGGTGGTGATGTTTTTTCCCAGACACAGACACTGCTGATTAGGAAATGTACCAGTTGAATGAAATAGATGAGATAGATAAAATGATCAAGTTAGTACCACAGGTTCCCAGAAATGGACTAGATAATAGTTCTTAGTGAGGTTTTTGCGCGAGATCAAAAGGTGTTTGAAATTAGAATGTGAAAATATCCAAATAGATTTTGAAGAATACAAGCTGGGGCAACATGTCAAAAGTAAAATTCGTCACTTTAAAAATATTTTACTAGAAAATTAATTCTACATGATTCGTGATAAGATTCAAGTTTTTAAAACTAAGAAAAGAAATTGACAACGTTTTATTTCAGTTTGCAACGTTTTAACAATTGACATAATCCAAGATATTTAAATAGGAAAAATATACCAGTAAACTTTTATCAAACATCGAACACCCAAGATAAAACAAAAATATAATAGGTACATCTTCAATAATTTTGTCAACTATTTTGTGAAAAGTACCGAATACTGAACACTTTCGGATTCCCAGTGTATTTGAACATATGTCAATTTCGAGGCCTTCAGCCATCACTGAAATTATTTGGGAGGGTGAACTACAAAGACAAGTGAACACAATGCCTTCTACCTTCTATCGACCATTTCAATACTTATTTCCAAGTGTAACAGTGTTCAGTATTACGAGTGATTGTATCATTGGTATTTCTAACATATAACATGTCGTATTTATCAAAGTGAACTCCGATAGTTATAAAGCAAATGAAAACCTCTTAAAAGTATTCAAAATGTATTCATAGCCGTTATATTACATCTAAATAATAACCATTACAACTTTTCAGGCATTAGATCCATCGTCTTCATATTCAACTGCTCTCACATTGTATAACTCCCCCATCACCATCCCTCTCCCCACTCTCGTCCATCTCCTTTTTCGTCAATGCCTCCTTCATATTATTTCATCTCACCATTTAACACAAAGTATACGCCATAAGTGGGCGAAAAGGAGCTCCTTAAAGGAACTGTTTGTTTCAAACAATTGGCAATAACAGGAATAGATTTGTTAATTTTGAAAACAAAGACACTGATATGTAAATGACTGATCATAAAGGAAATTGTTGTAAAGACAATTACAAGCGCTGGCGGCAACGGACTCGGACTGTCGTTTGTGCGTTTGACAGACGGACGCGGAACTGTTACAAAACCCAGCGGGTGGTCCTAGCCACATTCGTATGACGGCATTGTGGTGAATGAAACGTCATGTGTTTCAAACATATTCAATAACACACTGAAACAAACCATTCAGTGCCATTATCACATGTCCTGCTAACTAATAGAAACAGGAACGGTTTCTGCATCTCAACAAGTTTAGCATTGGACGTGCTTGTCACAGTGGAGAATAGAGGAAGAAAAGTTGTTGGCTCAATGCATATATTAGTAAAGAGGGTTGGTGACCTGTCTCCAGCAGATATGGTCAGGGTATATATACATCACCCGGACCACTGGTTCCACAACAACTGGGGGCTTAGACACTAGACGTTGTGACCAAACATTACTGGACATTACACCATCACACAGGTAAGAATTACTTTCATATTTCCTTCTGAAAAATTACTTTTGTTGTGTAGCTTACTGAGTACATTTCCGTTCTATCTGTTCCTGTCTTTATAGAATATAATATTTAAGGATTTTCCTTCATTTTAGGTATTTTGTAAGGAAGATTATTTCAGATCCGTGTTTATTTTTATTTTTATTTATGAAGATATGGTAAAATATTAACGTAAAAAAATATTTTCCCGTATGTTAACATACCCATGATATGCATCAGCCAAAAGAAATCTGACACAATAATATCGGAGTCTAATTTGCTTGTCTCAATTAAGGAAAAGACGTTAACTGGTACATGAAAACTCATTAACTACCCAAAGTGGTTAATGATGGTGTTGTACATCATTCTTAACTAGTTTCCAAACACGCAATATTTGTTATAAATATTGACAAATTTAAAACCACATAAACGTGTTACAAATAGAAAAGGGATGAACTTATTGAAGAGGTCGATTCACAATGGTGAGAACACTTTCCTCTCGTTTTTGGTATAGAAACATTTGGATATGCATAATTCTTGACATTGATCAAATACTTCTAATTTTAAAGTGTCCAATGAAGAAGTGCATTTGCTTTAGCATCATATCGACAAAATCAGACTTAACAGATAAATAGATAAAAAACATAGTTGTGTTCTCTAGGAAATCAGCAAACGATCGTTATTTTTCTCGTTGGAAATATACAACAATAGATAGTCAATATCTCAAGTTATGAATAAAGAATTTCAAGAGTTATAGACAAAAATCAAAAACCATAAATATTTTAGTAATATATGTATTAGAAACACTATTACAGTGGAAACTCACGGCATGTTTTTTTAAACAATATTTTAAGATTATATTGTTAATCTCTTGTGTAATAGCATTCCATTGAGAAGTCAATCTTAAATAAAATGATGATATTAGGAAGTCATAATTATATATAATATTATTAAATGAAATGATCAATATCTATATTATATTATTACAATCGAGAGTGATATCTTTTATAATATTATATTTATTGTGTACGGCATTATCTTAAATAATATTACAATGATATTGTTACAACGGATAGACAATATCAAACGATAGTACTACAATCGAAAGTCAATCTGTTTCATAGTATCATTACAAAGTGTTAATATTAAATCGCTCTCGGGTTATGGCTAGGTCTGCTATTTCCTTTTACAACTGTGGATTTTTGGAAAACTATATGGAATAAAAGTCGCACAAGTATGATTTTCATAACACTGGCATTAAAATAGAAATGTAACTGAAAAAACCTTCCATCAATATATATAGGATTCGTTGAAGGAGTAACGTCACATGTTTGGCAAGAATATAAATTAAGGATTTTGAGCGGCGAAATGTCGAAGCTAATTGTTCAAGTCAACATTTTTTTCGGGTTTCTCCCACTTTCCAACCAGTGTCTTAATCAGATTGGCCTTTTTCTAAAAAATGAGTCCGGTGATCCAAATAGCTAGCAAGCCATCCAATTTTGCTGAGAAATTTACTATATTGCCAAGGCGTCATTGCGATCGGAACAAATTCAGTATAGCAACTTTTTTAAATACGTGTATAATCAAAAACATATACTTCAAGGCTTTTGATACACTAGCAGTACCATTCATCACATTTAGAATTTAAAAAAATAATTTATAAAACAAAACGAGTCTAAATGTTCTATTTTAGCGAAGACTTTTGGCATAAAACTCAGACAAAATGAGAGTGAATTTAAGATAACCCATTATCGAATATAATAAGCAATACCTTTTATAAAGATTCAATTATGCAGGGTAAAGTTTAGATCTAGATCGAGACATCGGTGATGCTGTATTAGGACTCCAGGGATCTATCTTTAAAATTAATACCAGTGAATAGCTAACGAAATTATTGTATATTTAATAAAATTGCATATTAACTGCGAAATGCAGATTTAATGTGATATGATAATTCTACAGCGTCGTACAGCTTTCGTAGTAACTGAAATATTTCACTTCGTCTTTTATTTTATTGTTAGTTTTCCTATATTCTCAAATTTCCAAAAATATGTCCATGTGATGTTGAACATTTTGCCTAATTTTGATTTCCAACGAGGTCAGGAACTAAATAGTTGCATTTGTTACATATGAATATTCATGTTCATTCAGGGTCGAACCTCAAAATCGATTTCTACTAGAAAAATTAATGTCAAGTTAACTACTTTTGATATTTCTTATGTACGGAATAGCAACTAGATCTGTCTCTTTTTGCACCATAACATCTAGTAGATGTATAAATGATAGAGCTTGAAGAAAAGACTGAGTATTAACTAACTTGCAAATAATTAAAGGTAAATATGTAACGAACACCTATTTTCTATTCTAACAGAATGTGGGGTTTTTTGGTGGTTTTTGGAATAGCTTTTCACATCACGTTTCGCAATCAATCACTTTCTAAATATGTGACCGGTAATGAAATATATTGTTTGGTGCCCATCCTGCCGTTCTGGCTGGCTCTATTTTACCATTTTCGAGGTCGACAGTTATCAATCAGTATCCAGTTTGTCTAATTTTTTTGACAGTTATCCGGAGTTCCCTCAACGTCTTTTCGAAATTCCATCTTTAAGCATACTAGACACAGAGGGGCTAGTGTAATTCTATTTCAATAGGATAGTGAATATCATCTGTTTTCTACTGGTTAATTACTCAGTTATTTCTTGCAAAACCCCCGAATTAGTTTGATTTAAAGTATTATTAAGGAATAATGAGGCTACTAAAATGGACATTTAATGAAAATACGTACTAGTACCTCGATTATCGTTAATTAGAATCAACTGACATCTTTTGAATCATACTTAGGCAATGGATGTCCCCATTGACAAGACCCAACGGATGGGGAAAATAACTAACTGAATAGTATATTCCTTTATACAGTACCTCTATAAAAGAGAAGTATACAGTTTGAAATATCTATAACTTCTTACAAAAATATTATCAATGTCGATGAGTATATACTATAAACGCTCTTACTGTAGCGCACTCATAGCAATATTAAGTGCATTATTAGATTTTTTACTTTCAGTGCATCGATGAACTGGCATACCAACAATATATGCATTATTAAGGATACAGAAAATTCAAGTAGCGGAGTCATAATTCATCGCAATATCTATATAGGCAAAATAAGATATTCGCTAAAATATGTAAGTTCTATTGTCATCATTTGCCAAAACACCAGTGAGAAACCGAACATACAGTTTTGGTTAACGAGGTGGCGAATGGAACGAAATAAGAATATGAATAACAAGTGATTTTTGACGATATTTTTCTTTTCAGAAATATGCAAAAGTTCGTCCTAACAACAGTACTTATCGTATGTGCCCTGCTAGTAAGCCAAGTGACGTGTC
This sequence comes from Mizuhopecten yessoensis, assembly GCF_002113885.1. Lineage (NCBI taxonomy): Eukaryota > Metazoa > Mollusca > Bivalvia > Pectinida > Pectinidae > Mizuhopecten > Mizuhopecten yessoensis. The sequence goes on along the minus strand of NW_018408748.1, from coordinate 329,340 downwards.
AAGAGGCGATGTTAGAGCCCCCAGACAGGCCCCACAGCTTCAGGACACCAGACCAGCTCAGGAGCTACCTCCGGGCCCTTAACGAATACTACTCCATCGTCGGCAGACCACGGTGAGTGCACGATCAGTTGGCGGAGCCTCCGTTCGTCTAGAATTTAGAACGTACCGGGCTGACTCGGTATCATCTATGACTCGTTGGCTGTCTCTTTTGTCATGTCTTCCAGACATTATGGTAAATAGGGTCATTAAGGATCACTGTCCCACTGCATTGTGCGCTCTTTAATAGTAAAACAATTGGATGTAAATTTCACGGTTCGAATCCCGGTCAAGCCCGACTGAGTTGTTGCACTCAGAACACTGCCGGTAATTATATTTTGTTTATAACATCTTCATCTTTTTATAAATGTGTAACAAGGCATGATTTCTTTCAAAGTCTATTTATCAAAGCTATTATCATGCCGGTAAAAACATTTTTCAATACGTAGTTACTGTTTTGGCGGTTGTATGGGGATAAAACATTTTCCAATACGTAGTTACTGTTTTGGCGGTTGTATGGGGATAAAACATTTTCCAATACGTAGTTACTGTTTTGGCGGTTGTATGGGGATAAAACATTTTCCAATACGTAGTTACTGTTTTGGCGGTTGTATGGGGATAAAACATTTTCCAATACGTAGTTACTGTTTTGGCGGTTGTATGGGGATAAAACATTTTCCAATACGTAGTTACTGTTTTGGCGGTTGTATGGGGATAAAACATTTTCCAATACGTAGTTACTGTTTTGGCGGTTGTATGGGGATAAAACATTTTCCAATACGTAGTTACTGTTTTGGCGGTTGTATGGGGATAAAACATTTTCCAATACGTAGTTACTGTTTTGGCGGTTGTATGGGGATTTTTTTAGAAGTTCAAATATCGCCACTTGCGATTCCATACTGTTTGCAGCCGTTGACTTTTCAAAATTTTCAAACGATATGAATGAGGAATACAGAACAAAGACCGTTATGTTAAGCGTTTATTTAAATATTTGGTTCGTAAAAGGATATTTATTTTGGCAAGACATTACAGGAATACACCATCTGCCAATCATATCATCCTAATCTGTATTTGATTATTTTGTAGATTTGGACGAAGCGTGAACAAGCGATCCCTTGAAAGTAGTCTCTTCAACACCGAGGATCTTAACACTGGAGGTGAGATCATCACCTGAAAGGGTATCTGTATTGCATATGTAACAGTATATGCGAGACAATTGTTCACAAAATAGTTTATTCATTAAATTAACCTAAGACACAGAGGATATCAACTTCAACTCAGTGGACATTCATAATGCGATTCATAAAATTTCATCAAGGGTAATGAAGGCCAAACTTTTGAATATTTTAACAAACAAGTTCTATACTTGTAACTTCTTTCCATGTCACACGATTGTGTCTACTTGGTATCCAGTGTGTCGGCGTCATTCATAAATATAATCTTACAAATCAAATTTCAGGAAAACATATTCCTTCATGTATTATCTATTGCAATATGAAAGTATAAAAATTCTGTAAACTTGTTCAGACACTGTTATGTGATCGTGTTAGCTGGTAAAAAAAGTGCGAAATGAAACAAAAGAAACACCAAATTAAAAAGCACAATAATGTTGGATAAGATGCTTAATCCTCAGCATCATTTAATTAAAATTTAATTGGAGAGCCTATAAATAATAAATGGTCTTTCTACAAATCAGGTCAATAGGTTAAACAGATCATGCATGCATGTTTCGATTGAAGTTTGCCATTGAAACAAAACCTTTCAGTAAGTGGGGAATGCGACTGACAAACAATACATGTTATTTAGCGGAGTTATGACACACAAGAATATATTATTTCAGGATTTAAAATAATCACTACCAGATACTGAACTAAGAAACATTGAGTTTTATTATACGGCCTTTTATTATAATGCGACAGCTGATTCGTCAGAAATATATTTTTCATTCTTGTCACAAAAATGCGAAAGTTGATATAAGCTGCTATCAATCAAATGAAACAAACATTATGCATTTAGGAAATGTATGTAATTGACCTAAACGAAAATTCACTTTTTGTGTTTTCTGTTTTTGTTAGAATAGACTACCCTGCATTTGAAGACGAACGTGACCTCTACATATGACGCATGTAAAGCCCCTACATCAAGAGAAGACAACTCGTTGCTGTGAATTTCACAGACTTTCCTATTATTTATGGGACACTTTGTAATTGTTTTTCTATGTTGCAATCGTCTACTGTTGTAAGAAGAAAAATGAATAAAAATTGACGGGAACAAAACTTCTTTTTTCTTTGTCCAGTTATTTGAGCTAACCTCTCCCGGTCTCAGCGTTACCAGCTTTCTTGGAGCGATGGTTTACATTTAAGAACCTTGCAATTGGCTTGTCATGTTGAATACTGTTTACTCTCCTGTAACATATAATACGATATAACTCCGAATCGGCTTACAAACAATAAATTCCCAAACTTTTTATTCTACAGTAAAGTTTTTCAATCAATAATTATCGATTCTTTCTCTTAGTCATATTTTTGAGGTTTTAAAAACAGAATTGTCGCATTTATAGGCGGTTTCAAGCAGTATAATCTGCCAGCAATGTAAAGAGAGAAGAAGTTAAGAGGATAGATTCTCACAAGCATTCCCGTAAACTTTTTTGTTTCCTAGTGTCTTGCTTGGCAACATCTCACTTTTTGTGCATAGTAGGTGTTGGAACATACCGGAGTCCATAAAAATGGTAGTTATTAACTTGTTATTCCCTGCTTTACATTCAGCATTGAGGGTTATCGTAAAAACTGGTTTCCAGTTGTCAGTATAAATGTATGTAGCTGTACGGAATCTCCCGTGACGGATGCCCTCGGCAGGGTATTTCAAAGAGGTATCAGTCAGAAAGTCGGCATCAGATAATCATTGTCGCAAGGAGGCAAGTACACCAGCATACCCTGCCTCCAGCACACATACACAAATGGAGGCATGCATTACACACATGGAGGCATGCATTACACCAATTGAGGCATGCATTACACACATGGAGGCATGCATTACACAAATGGAGGCATGCATTACACACATGGAGGCATGCATTACACAAATGGAGGCATGCATTACACAAATGGAGGCATGCATTACACAAATGGAGGCATGCATTACACACATGGAGGCATGCATTACACAAATGGAGGCATGCATTACACACATGGAGGCATGCATTACACAAATGGAGGCATGCATTACACACATGGAGGCATGCATTACACAAATGGAGGCATGCATTACACACATGGAGGCATGCATTACACAAATGGAGGCATGCATTACACACATGGAGGCATGCATTACACAAATGGAGGCATGCATTACACACATGGAGGCATGCATTACACAAATGGAGGCATGCATTACACACATGGAGGCATGCATTACACAAATGGAGGCATGCATTACACACATGGAGGCATGCATTACACAAATGGAGGCATGCATTACACACATGGAGGCATGCATTACACAAATGGAGGCATGCATTACACACATGGAGGCATGCATTACACAAATGGAGGCATGCATTACACACATGGAGGCATGCATTACACAAATGGAGGCATGCATTACACACATGGAGGCATGCATTACACAAATGGAGGCATGCATTACACACATGGAGGCATGCATTACACAAATGGAGGCATGCATTACACACATGGAGGCATGCATTACACAAATGGAGGCATGCATTACACACATGGAGGCATGCATTACACAAATGGAGGCATGCATTACACACATGGAGGCATGCATTACACAAATGGAGGCATGCATTACACACATGGAGGCATGCATTACACAAATGGAGGCATGCATTACACACATGGAGGCATGCATTACACAAATGGAGGCATGCATTACACACATGGAGGCATGCATTACACAAATGGAGGCATGCATTACACACATGGAGGCATGCATTACACAAATGGAGGCATGCATTACACACATGGAGGCATGCATTACACAAATGGAGGCATGCATTACACACATGGAGGCATGCATTACACAAATGGAGGCATGCATTACACACATGGAGGCACGTCCTTAAATGACCGTAGCTGCTAAAAGGACGTCGGCGTTTAACAAAAGGCAACCAAACAAAACCTTGGCTATTCATTGGTGGCACCCAATTTTTCAACGATTGATTTCTCCAATTATCAAACATGAGTGACGTTCCGGAAAAAATAGAAACTCTGATTTGATATTTTGAAAGAATATAACGCTTCATTAAAATTACTTGAACTTGAAATTTTGAAAATGATAAGCGAGCATTCTTTATTTTACACATTCAAAGTGGCGATCCAGCGTATCACAGATGTACATGTGCAGATGAGACCAGTTATTTAGTACCGAGTCCATCAATCCATGCATCACTTTGTCCGGGCCGTACCGTATATACTCTTTTGTCTTATTTGAGATGGCGGAATGTCGTTTTCTGAAATTTTGTTTTTTGCCCTACTGCATACAGACTGATGGTTCTTTGATCCTTTTTTATGCTGTCGTTGTTCCGATGGTGGATTGCTAGAGACGCCTTGATACACAGAAACGTGAATACTTGATTATACTGACACGTATACACTTATCATGAACCAGCGATCTTCATTATACAGACAACAACTTTCAAGGTGATGAGCAAGCGTTTTTCATAAAAAAAATATTGATATATTTTGTAAAAGAAACAGAGATTCTCTGTCAGTTATGCACCACCGTTCTGAATTATACAGAAAGTGAGATATTCTGAAAGTTACAACCCAGTGTACCTCCTTGAAAAGAAACTTAGATACTTTGAAAGTGTTGAGCCAGCGTTCTTCATCAAAAAGGAGCTAAGATTTTTTGTAAACTGTGAGGCAGCGTTCTGTCATTGTACAGAAGCTTGCGTATTTGTTAAAGTTACAAAACAGCGTTCTTCATTTCACAGAAACTTGAATACTTTGAAAGTGGCAAGTCAGCGTATTTCATTATGAGTTATAAACTTTGAAAGTAATGTTCTAACGAACTCAATTATACAATAACTTAGGTACTTAAAAATTGATTAACCAGTACACTTGAAATCAACTTTACAACTTGAATATATGAAACAGGAGCGAGAATATCGTGCTCCTTACGGGGTTCGAACCGGTGATCCCCGTAAGGTTCCCAGTCAAAGGGCAGAGTGTAGTAAGTAAATAGTCTCTCTTAAATACTGAACAAACGTCATCTGTTTCATACTTTTAAAATGACGACTTGTCATCCTCACCATCTCGAGTGAAATGAAAAATATTAAAAATACTACATGCACACAAAAACTTCAAGATTGAGTGTCCATGTGCATAACAAGAGAAATTCATGAGGTTTTCAAAAGCAAGCATTTTCTTAACCGTGAAACAAGGATATACTCCGCCATATTTGTTTGCTTATTTTATGTTAAATAGTAAGTTTTCTTTCAGCGGTGCATTACCTTCCTGCTGGTTATGAATGGTTCGGCAGTAAGATTTATTTCATTGCCTGTATTGTCAGCTTTCATACGTACACGAACAAGCCTAGGGATTATAAGGTCGCCTAGACAGTTGATACGCGCCGTTAGGAATGCCAGTATGGTACGAATAATAATGAGCGGTCATGTACCAATTGTTAGGATGGGGGTCTACAGGGGCATTAAAAACCTCAAATCTAAATCTTAGGTAATGAGGGTATATTCTATACATATATGGAAATTTAGCAACTGGTTACTGCTATGAAGATGTAATTAGTGTCCTGGTCAAATCGTACATGTTGAACAGTATTCCGTCTTTGCGTATTGCAGAGTTACTCTCACAAACCAATGACGTAACAATCAATACCTGCTCACAAGAGAATATAACTCTGCAATACGCAAAGACGGAATACCTATCGGTCTGGCAACAGTTTAGTAATTCTCTATGACATGTTTAGCAAGCATTGGAAATCTTGAAAACAGGCAGAAAGTTATTTCTGATAATTTCATTAAATTACCTATAGCTTCTTATTTCATTGTTGAAGTCACGCAGCAATAATTCTATAAACTTGATCTTTGAATCAGCCTCTCAATTTCGGCGCAAGAAGAGCTGCGTATTAGGCGCATTTTAAGAAAGGAATGTGTATGGGGTATGTTTGATAATGAACGATCAAAAACATTGTTAACAGAGGACAGGACTATATATATCGATGTCATAATGCATTCGTCTTAGGGATAGAACGGAATATTTCATCATTACTAAGCGGCAATCGGGAACCGTTGGCACTTTTCGTTTACGGAAAGTGCCGACGGTTCCCGATTGTACTAAGCGGTAGTGAGTGTCAGGAACGACAACTCTGGATAGAGATTGCTGATGGCCAATGTGCCAACCGTGAAATTGACAATGATGTAAACACGAATGAAATCAGCATCTAATTTAATTGATAATGGCGGTACTAGAAATCATCTAACCATGCCGCAGCTGGAATAACTGGTCGTAACAAACTGGGGAGGGATGAATGACCAACATGTAATCCAATAAGTAATAGCAACAATAATTAAGAAAGCATGCATCAACTCAACAAAGCAAGCAGGCATATTACCCGAGGATAAAATGATGTCATCCTGACGCACAGATGTATACGTCACATGCAAAATGTTGTCGGCGCGCGGCCCTGTTCAATCTTATAGAGCGACATACTGTCATACAATTTACTTCGACATGATGAAAGCAGGGGATTTACGAACGGGATATTTCTTCTCATTTTAGTTTCAAGAAATGACTCTACTGGCATAATGAAAGGAGTAAAATTAAGAAAAAGTTTTAATAAATAAAATATAAATTTCAAATTAATTACGTTAATAACAAAAATCAAATTATATCCAGAGTTCTATACTAATGCAAACACAATGCACGTAATCATATCCTAGTAGTATTTCCGTGCAGTGTAAAAAGAAAATTAAAAGATTCGGTGTGTGCAAGCTGTCTTAATGTTTGCGGACGACTCAATAGTTGTCATCCCTCCCGTAGAGCCCCTGTCGACTCTAGGATAGCAAAACACCTGTACCAAGCTTTCAAGCTTCACTCTCTTCACCTCAATGAACGATATATAAATCAACCAATCTTGAAACTCAAAACAAAAACTTCGGTTATCTGTCACGAAGACCTACGTTCTGGTGTTCAACAATCTTGAAAATACCTGAATAGCATACACCTAATTATTTTTTTAAACATAAAAATGACGTCAAGCAAGCTAACAATGCAGTGTTAGACGTGTAATATTTGTACGTAGCTCGTCCAATAACGGTCTGGCCTTTCTCCGACGGATCAGGAACAAGACAAGATGGCGTTTAGGCGACATACCTGGTGGAAAATATTTCTTATCTTCTTCCTCCTCTGTCCAATCACATTTGCCTTCCTCGTCAGCCAGTTCGGACAACAAATAGGTAGGATGTGTGATGGTTTTGTCATTTTGTTGTCTGTCCTGTTATGATTTCACTGACGAGCAATGAATTCTCATTCAGTCCGTTTAAAATTTCATTTAATAGTCTCAAAATAGATCTAGAACGGACGTGTATGAGTGCTTGTAAATATAATGTCTACGATGCAGACAGAAGATGAGTATAATGTTCCCTATGGGGTTTGTACATATAACTATTATAGCACTATAAATTCAAATGCAATGTCATTGTGACAAAAGGTTTGAATAATATAAGGTACGCGAAGGCCATAACCACATCAAACACACGAAGGAACTTGATTGGTGTACGATACGGAACCAACAGCAACTAATATTGACAAAAAAAGTAGCCTCTTGGAATAGTTTTACACAAAATCATCAGGACACAATACTTCGATTTCGACCACCTATAGATGTTACACTTCGTTATTTATTTCGAGTCGGCTGGTTCATACCTTGTACACCGTTTGCGTTATTCTAACTTAGCAATAGTCGTATTGTCATGATTGAGATGACAGCATGTTATATATCATGCATGAAGCTCTCGCCAGACCATATCAGCAGTCCCATGAAAAAGGTGCATTTTTAATGTGAACAATAGCGTTTGAAAATAATTCTCTCATGTATGCAATTCATCATGAATTAAATACGTATCACCATACACGGTATCGAAACACCGGCGGTTTGTCCACCTCCTGGATTTTTGTGTCTCCGTATCAGTATTTAACCATTTCTATTTGTAGGTATGCTTAAGAGAAGTACCGTGGAAACCTTCAACACCTTTCGCTTGGAAATAATCCCGATTGACGTCATTCTCGTACTATGGTTCCACCTGTTGGTCTACATCTGGCACCTAATGTGGATAATTTACGTCATCGTCTGTATTTTCCGTAAAACCACGTGCGCCTACATCTACCAGCTTCCGGTTTATCCTTCTGCCATGTTGATACTAATGGCGGTAAATTTGTTCGCCAACGCTGGTTGGTTGATTGCGTTTGATCAATACGTGCTGGAAGGATCGCTGATCTTGTCAGTTCTTTCATTCTTCTCATTGTCTGTGTCTCTATGTCTGGCTTACAAGCATCTACATGACCTTGACACATTAATGAGGAGACTTGAACTTCAAAAGGATATCTGGCTGATCCGTATCCTGATCCATGAAGGTCTTGCATTCTATGGAGCATTACTGGTTACTTCGACCCTGATAAATCTCTGCATGTGCATGTCGTTTCGGTGGAACGTTGGACACATGCTGTCCTGTCTTATCGCGCTGTCCCTGCTTGGCTCTGCAATGTTCACGTGGTTTTTCCTCGACAACGTATTGTTCCCTTCCTACACACAGTGGACATTATCTCCGTACATCGTCTTTATCGTCACCCTGTGTGGAATGCTGTATCGGTCATATGACCTGAGACTCAGATTTTCTGTGTCGGTATTTCTGGTTTGCCTCCTGGTGTTTGCATCATTGGCACTTGGAACTAAAATTGCCACTTTGGGCTACAGACTTTGTATGGCAAACAGGAAGAAGAAAGAGAAACTTCTTTCGGGAGAACATCCTCAAAACTGAAATACTGGATACGACATTTACCAAACTTGTCAATTAAAGTCTTAGTCTTCACCCAAAAGCAAAATAAAAACAAATGCGGCACAGCTTTCCTTAATGATTATGTTTAACGATTCCCGTACCGCTCCGAAAACGGTTACCGCCTTGACTATGATTTTGATAAATAATTTCTAAAAAGAAACCAATACACTGCTGAATTTTTATTGAATAAATAGTGATGATGAATTGAAACAAAAAAATAAAAACAGCGTCATGAGCGTAAAAAGACACGAGGCCTGAACAATCGGGAACCGTCGGCGCTTTCCGTAAACGAGAAAAATACTTGTTCACGGAAAGTGCCAACGGTTCCCGATTGGAGACCTGACATGAGCGACCAGGGTTCAAACGCTGGATCTCCGATCATTAAACTGTCATTCTGACGAACTGCATTGTGTTATATTGTGAACGTCAGTACCCTGGCACAGTCCAAAAGTCGGATTGGTTTTATTCGTTTTAGCGTCCTGTTATAAGAGCTTAGATCATTTTAAAATGAAATGAATGTGATGCTGTGAAGTATGCGAAAACAAACCTACAGAGGAATTATACAGAATTGTGTCAGCTCTCCTAATACCGAGTCAGCTTCCTATAGGTATTGATTATGAAAAACGGTATTCTGGTATTCTCAAAAGTGTAATGAGCGCATGTAGAGCTCACTAGTACTGTTACTGTGTGTATTAAGCATACTGTTTACAGACTAAATGAACTTAATCGCAGAACAAAGTGACATTACTCATACATGCCATACCTTTCCGGTGCAAAATAGTGAGATCAGTGATTATTTTTAGTGAGATTTGGTAAAAAAAATAGTGAGATTTTTTCTCTGAATTCGTGAGAAATTCGTGAGACATTTAAGACATAAATTATATAGCATATATCATAGTATTGAATCATTTGTGATATTCTGAAGCCTCTCATTACTTTGTTAGAGCCAAAATTGAAGATTTTTTGATATTTTAAAGGATTTTAGGAAGGTTTACACGTGACGTACGGTCCAGATAAAGCTATCAATATTTAAAAGTCGCAGAACAAAGTGACATTACTGTGATTTGCAAGTTGTATGCTGGCCAAGCTTTTATATCAACATAAACTTTCCATTTGTTATACTCTCAAAATTGAATGTGTAATACTACTTGATGTTTTAAACATATAACTTACCCGTGTGACCTTGTAGGTCAAGGTCAATAATTTCAGGAAACGTGTAACTTGTATAAACACATAACTTACCCATGCGACCTTGTAGGTCAAGGTCAATCATTTCAGGAAACTTAACTTCATACCCCAGGTTAACTATCATGACCCTAGTTTTCTAGAATTTAAGAATTTTGAGTAAGATTGTAAAATCTTTTTTCTCCAAAATTGCTTTGTTGCCTTTTGACTCAGTTTTCAAGCTGGCCTTTGTCCTCGAAAACATTGTCATTTATTTGAAATTTCTCTAAATAAACCTATTCTTGTATAGGTGTTGATTCATAGTTTTATCAAAATGATAAAGGTGTATTCACCATGTCTTACATTTCCTGTACAGGTTTTATTGAGTTTTAATGAGGTTTTTTTTAATGCTTTAAGATAAATAAATTATAGAATTTAGTCTGAATATTGTGTCTGATCTTATCATTCGTTGTGTTTCTTTTAATATTTTGTACTCATTTTACTATGTCAAGTGTTTGAATAAAAACAGGAAAAAAACATTTTAAATATAGACGCCTTAAATTAACCAACTAGCGACCCAACACCACTGGAGCTAATGGTGAAATGGCATATGGTTGACCAAAGTGAAAGGTCGTTAGCACGAAATAGACATTATAAAAGGAAAAGAAAGTGACATCATGACATGGTAAGGATACGTTTATGTGAATATGTATGGCAATGAAAGGAAAATTATCTATCTTTCTAATGCAACCAAGCAAACTTTTACACACCAAACAATTATGTAACTATTGTAGCAAAATTGGGGAAATTTCTTTTCTTCAATGCTGTTACAGTGCTTGCCGATTTCTCTCAAAATTAATTAGCTGTTAATATTTACTGCTTCAATCTTGCTAATGAATTTTAGATAGGAAATAGTGCCATCTCTCTCTATCTCATAAAGCACATCGCATGACCATAAGTACTTTGTATGTACGAATGGGTGCAGGCAAAATGGGTGTATGGTTTAATGATGAATGTCAGTCAGGCAAAGGCTGTGTAATAGGTTTATATGTAGGATGTGTAGTGATTAGAGTTAAACGAAATCTATAAGATGATCATCATCGTTCTGTACAATTATCCATCTTTTCCTGTCATAACTTACAGACTTGTATCTCATTATTTGTCATGCGTATGTGTTTGAAAAATCTGAATAAAATTCTAAGTTACAAAAAAAAATATTGTAGCAAAATGTTAAGGTGGAGTATCCCAGTCCTTTGTGGTGGTGTATCCAACAAAAGAGTTCCATTTTTTTGCCACTTTTGCCCGACTTAAAACCATAGAAAAGAGTATTATATGAAAGAAAAATGTTTATCATATTATTTCATTCCAAATCTGAGCTCTACTATTTGATCTTCTGACCTGCAAGGAGCTTAACCCACTGCCCACCGGTCAATGTATTTGTTGATAAGATTTTTTTCCTGCAGTATCACCTCTACACTGGTGGCCTGGTTGTGAGCCAACACTGGTGGCCTGGTTGTGAGCCAACACTGTAGGCCTGGTTGTGAGCTAACACTGGTGGCCTGGTTGTGAGCTAACACTGGTGGCTCACAACACTGGTGGCCTGGTTGTGAGCTAACACTGGTGGCTGACAACACTGGTGGCCTGGTTGTGAGCTAACGCTGTAGGCCTGGTTGTGAGCTAACACTGGTGGGCTGGTTGTGAGCTAACACTGGTGGCTCACCTCACTGGTGGCCTGGTTGTGAGCCAACACTGTTGGCCTGGTTGTGAGCCAACACTGGTGTCCTGGTTGTGAGCCAACACTGGTGGCCTGGTTGGGAGCTAACACTGGTGGCCTGGTTGTGAGCTAACCCTGGTGGCCTGGTTGTGAGCCAACACTGGGGGCCTGGTTGTGAGCCAACACTGGTGGCCTGGTTGTGAGCTAACACTGGTAAAGGACCTATTTGTAATTTATCTTCATCATACTCTCAGAAAAGCCTTACTTGGGATAATTTTTAAATGTTTCAATTTCCTTAAAATGGATAACACTTTAAACTAAGACTTTATCTTTGTATGAATATAAATGATATAACATACTTGAACAGGGGCCTGTTCGTTTATGCGGAACAACCGATTTGACCGTTTATAAATGTAACAATTTCGGGAATAAATCCTGGAGGACCTGCAAATGTTTATGCAGGCCTTGTAAGGCTTTGTCAAGGCTCGCCTGAAAGCAGCCTCATAATACTAGGTCCGACCTTATTTAATAAACGAACAACTGTGGTCCAACCGGTTTGACATTTAAACGAAAACAGACCAGGAAAATAAGTTTTTAATGACTTGGTATATAGCAGAAATGGGAGGGGCACTCTACCACAAGTGGTGTTTAATGTTGTTTCAAAAGCTTTCCAACCTATCAACTATATGTGAGCGTTATTTTTAGTTGACATTGATCTAAACCATTTCATAAAACTAAATATAAACCTCAGAAAAGGTTTCAAAATACATATTGTTTTAAATCTCAGGTGTCTTATCAAAATACTCCACATGGTCTTAAAAAAAAGCCAAAGAGTCATTCACGATAACAAAAACCACTTTATTAAAACATGACATGTTATCGTGGTTGAAATCACGGTCAGTAATGAAAATTGTGGCTTTCTTTATTTTCATTGCTTTGTTGTCGTTCTTCACATGGTAATTCTGTGTCAAACAAGATATTCCAACACGATGTGGACATTCCTTTCCTACCGACACAGTAATCTTATATGTCACTTACATAAGAATGATCAATGCTGCTGACATCATAACAAATAGGACATTAGTGTCCATTATTAAAATGTGTAGTGATGTTTATCAATGTTGTAAATCATTTTATCTTTTCTGTTCCAAAGATAACTTCATAACGGCATGGAGTTTTGCCAGTTCCTCTTTTTTCCAGCGTACACAGATGTTTGTCAACATGTATAATTTTCCCGCTGTTCCAATAATAATTTATTAACGGCGTTGAGTTTTGCCAGTTCCTCGTTTCCCAGAGTACAGATGTTTGGGCATCATGTTAAGGATGACACGATCGCCCTCACCCTTCTTGGCTTCTCTGTTCCTCGGTACCTGTGCTTTTCTTCCAATCTTCTTCACCTTGGAGGCCATCTGGAACAGGTAACCGTGAACAGGCATGAGAGTTGCAAAATAACATTGGTGTTTAAATCCAAATTTCAAGAAACGTATCAAACTTAACAAAGCAAAGCGATAGATTCAGGTCAAGTGTAATCATGAATATTTTTACTTTTATGTAAAATATAATAAACAAGCCTCTTTATGGTACCCCGAAAGTAAAGTGCCTTCCATGTGATTGGGGATATTTGAAAACTGGAAAAACCCTTAGGGTACATAAACGAGACTGTATGATAAAGACGATACAAAATCCATACAATAGATTCAATGAAGTATTTTATTCCCTATTCTGAACCACATAATCTGATAGGAACAGGTAAACTGCCAGACAGTTGACCGAGTTAATAACAAATTTGGTTTGATACTGTTATTTACAGAAATTTATTTCATTTATAATATTTTTCGAATTTTCAAATGAATTCACAAAGAATTTATTAAAATTCCATCGATGGTTATCAATAATAAAGTAGCATCTTCTCAATCGTCATTTCCAGATCTTTTTTAACAAACACTAAAGGCATAGTTCACCAAATTAAAGTCCACACCAAAATAAAACTATTTACAGTATCTTTGTTGTTTTCATTGTTCCAGTGATAAATGATGATGTTGGGGAATTGATACAAAACATCAATCGTCAAACCTAGTCCTTAATGCGCCGCTATCAAAACCCCTCAATATACTAACCACAACATCCCGAACACCGGACCTGTCCCTCGGCATCTTTGAGCGACTCAGGCTCCTAGTCTTGGCAGTATCAACCATTGTGGTGGACTCGCTGCGCTTCCTCTTCACGGCTTGTTTACTGGCACTCCTTGAGCGGGCTCTGGCCAAATGTGCCTAAAACACAAGCACATAGGTCATTAGTCACAAAAGTTATTCATATTTCTATGTTTAAGTTATCTTTAGGATACTATTAAATATGTTTGAATGTAACCTCATTTCAGCCTTCTCGCGCCTGAATGTCCGAGATAACTCAAACCACCCTTGATCTCCACTCAATTTTCCCCTGTCAGGCTTCACACACCAATAGACACTGGGGAACTCTACCCTGTTTTGTATTTCACTCTCATTTCTCTGACCCCACAATCTCATGGGAGATAGGAACGTTACTCCCATTTTCTTCCTTTGACCTCCATTCCCATTTTCCCACATGGATATCTCAACACACTCATACAAGGGAGATAACTCACCCCTTCCTCGACTACCACTCCCATTTCTGTCCATGTCAACCTATAATACCTCATAAAGGTGTCCATGTCAACCTATAATACCTCATAAAGGGGAGATAATATAACTCAACTCTCCTTATAGTCCGGCAGATTGGTGAATAATTGTGGGATCTTTAGTAGAAGCAGTTCCCCAAAATCTTCTGACATAGGGAGGTAATTTCCCATTTCAGATCTCCACTCCCATTTTGTCTTTATAAACATTTAATAGCTCATACAGGGGAGATAAATGAACTCGTTCTTGACATACACCCCCAATCTGTCAATGTCAACCTCTGAATAGCCCATATAGGGGAGATAACTCAACTCTCCTTAGACCTAGAGTATGTTTATGCAGGCCTTGTAAGGCTTTGTCAAGGCTCTCCTGAAAGCAGCATCAGATTACTAGGTCTAAGGAGAGTTGAGTTATATTATCTCCCCTTTATGAGGTATTATAGGTTGACATGGACAGAAATGGGAGTGGTAGTCGAGGAAGGGGTGAGGAGGGGTGAGTAAACTCCCCGTGTGGTGGGAGGAATGGGATTAGAGGGCGAGGGAGGGGGGAGGAAACTCCCCGTGTGGGGGGCGAAACGGGAGTGGAGGGCGAGGGAGGGGTGAGTTCCCTCCCCTTGTGGGGGGGGAAATGGAGGTTGACCTGGAGGGAACTGGGAGTGAAAGGCCCATTTCGTTTAAACAGTCAAACCAGTCAAAACACTGTTGTTCGTTTCTTCAATAAGGTCGGGCCTAGTCATCTGCTGCTGCTTTCAGGAGAGTCTTGACAAAGCCTTACGAGGCCTGCATAAACAAACTCTAGGTCTAAGGAGAGTTGAGTTGAGTTATCTCCCCTATATGGGCTATTCAAAGGTTGACATTGACAGATTGGGGGTGTATGTCAAGAACGAGTTCCTTTATCTCCCCTGTATGAGCTATTAAATGTTTATAAAGACAAAATGGGAGTGTTTATCTGAAATGGGAAATTACCTCCCTATGTCAGAAGATTTTGGGGAACTGCTTCTACTAAAGATCCCACAATTATTCACCAATCTGCCGGACTATAAGGAGAGTTGAGTTGAGTTATCTCCCCTATTTGGGCTATTCAGAGGTTGACATTGACAGAGTGGGGGTGTATGTCAAGAACGAGTTCCTTTATCTCCCCTGTATGAGCTATTAAATGTTTATAAAGACAAAATGGGAGTGGAGATCTGAAATGGGAAATTACCTCCCTATGTCAGAAGATTTTGGGGAACTGCTTCTACTAAAGATCCCACAATTATTCACCAATCTGCCGGACTATAAGGAGAGTTGAGTTATATGGGAGTGGAGGTCAAGGGAGGGGTGAGTACCCGCCCCGTGTGGGGGGAGAAATGGAGGTTGACCTGGAGGGAAATGGGAGCGAAAGGCCAATTTCGTTTAAACAGTCAAACCAGTCAAACCACTGTTGTTCGTTTATTAAATAAGGTTGGACCTAGTAATCTGACGCTGCTTTCAGGAGAGTCTTGACAAAGCCTTACGAGGCCTGCATAAACATACTCTAGGTCTAAGGAGATAACTCAACTCCCCTTAGACCTAGAGTTTGTTTATGCAGGCCTTGTAATGCTTTGTCAAGGCTCTCATGAAAGCAGCATCAGATTTCTAGGTCCGACCTTATTTAATCAACGAACAACAGTGGTTTGACTGGTTTGACTGTTTAAACGAAATGGGCCTTTCACTCCCAGTTCCCTCCAGGTCAACCTCCATTTCTCCCCCCACATGGGAAGGTTACTCCCCCCTCCCTCATCCTCCACTCCCGTTTCCCCCCCCACACGGGGAGGTTGCTCACCCCTCCCTCGTCCTCCACTCCCATTTCCCCCCCCACACGGGGACTTTACTCACCCCTCCTCACCCCTTCCTCGACCTCCACTCCACTTTCTCCCCCCACACGGTGAGTTTACTCACCCCTCCCCCGACCTCCACTCCCGCTTCTCCCCCCACACGAGGAGGTTACTCACCCCACCCTCAACCTCCACTCCCGTTTCGCCCCCCACACGGGGAGGTTCCTCACCCCTCCCTCGCCCTCCACTCCCATTTCTCCACCCACAAGGGGAGGTCACTCGCCCCTCCCTCGACCTCCACTCCCATTTCTCCCCCCACATGGGAAGGTTACTCACCCCTCCCTCGACCTCCACTCCCATTTCTCCCATGTCATTTGCCATGTCCTTTGTGTCAATCTTTGTTGCTTTCTTGGGCAGACGTGGTTTATTTATGCGTCGCTTCTCTCTAGATTCGACGATCATAATCTTCCTCTTTTCTTTAATCCTGATGAAAATAAATGTTTTTACATAATTCTTGATCTTGCAAGTTCAATACTTTTAAACTTTTTGATTTTTAATTGTAGCAAAAACTTAGGGATTAGATTTTTCAAAAACTGCTAATTTTCTTTCAACTTGCACATCTAAATGTTTACAATTAATAAAGGGAAACTGTAAATCTAAGTGGTCTGGCAGTGCAGTTAACTGTATATGAGCAACATCTTTTTCTTTCTACATCTGGCAACACCTTAAAACATTATACAAACTCACTTTTTAGCAGTGCGTCTTATAAATTTCATCTCCTCGTCTTCTTCGCTGCTTTCGTTGTTATAGTAACCAGCTTTATCCCGTAACTCCTCCTCTCTCTCGAGTGCATCAAGTTTCTTAAATATAGGAAATATGAAATATAAGTTAAACTATATTTGAAAGGGTGCAGGAAGAGTGAACTGATTATTTTTTTAGCTAGTTTCCGATCTGTTACAGAAACTTTATTTGTTTTAAAGTTGCTCTCCCAGTCCCTATGCTGCGTAAATCTTACATTATGTGGGGTTGTACATTTGTTTTTTCACCGTCTGTAAAAACATATCTGAACAATTTTAAATCCTTTGCCTTGACTGCCCTCCTGATAGAAGGAGTCAGAATTGTTGAAACTTAACCAGACTGAATCTTTTCAAGGAATAAAACCATTCTATTTTTTTTTAAACTGTAACTGAAATGACATATACAGCAATTTACGTTCACTTTTTTTCTATCAGATTTACAAATCTCACTTTTGCTTAGGGCTGTTTCAGAATGAGCCTGTATGGGATGTACTTTTTCAGAGATCCCATGGCCCATCAAATAACAGATCAGAAATAATAGGCAGATATGGTTTTACACCAACCACCCATAATGTAATTATACAGGTATCTTTCACCTTCCCTACATGATTAATTTAGAAGAGCCCTTACGCCTATATGGTAAAAAATAAATAACACAGGATTGTATCTGCAGACATCTGGATCACATACTTTGTAGCAATGCTCTTGGTATTTGGGGTTATGAAAATTACCTCGAATCTGGAGGCATCTAAAAAAAACCTTCATGTTAACATTATGTTTCTGAACAGGAATATTTTCTTCATAATAAGGAAAAAATCCTTAGGAAAGAATCTCTATTACAAGGACGTAAAACACAAACAAACCAAACCAAGATAGACAGAATACACACCTCCATAATGTCTGGGTCTATGAAGTCGGCCACGTTGTGACCTTGCCATATCTCAGGGATGACATCGTATGTTTCCTCTTTCTTGGCTAAGTCCCATGATTCTGTAAAAAAAATGTACAATGTCTAAACAACTTTTTTCAAACAAGAGTAGACTTTTTTCACACCCCTAAAATCCATAAACAGTATCACCCAGTAGAGGTACAAGATCCTAACTCTCATTTTTCTAAGATCTCAAGGCATCCTAGTTTCACAGTGCGTGTAAGATTCTGACAGTAACTCCTAAAGATTGAGACAGGACAGTACTGCGGAGAAGAGGGTACTAGATTCCAACTGTCACCCTGGTAAAATACTAACCACTTCCTTCCGACTCAGCTAGGGAGAATTTCTCTTTAGCTCATTCGGTAGAGTCTAAGACTAGTAAGCCAGAGGTCCCAGGTTCATCTCGTGGCGGAGGCATTGAAAAACTAATGACCTCTGTTACATTGGTGCCCATGTAGAGACCCGGGAGATTTGACAAAAATGCTCAGCGATACTTGCAATGGAATCGCTATGACCCCTGGAAAACTCGGGACATCACAGTTCTACAGCAGGTGCATCATTCTTACACTTACCCTCATGATCAAGACAGGATAATAAAGCCAAGTAGAGGGTACTAGATTTCTACACCCAGAGACATCACAATATCACAGGGGTACTTTCTAACATTTACTTCTAAGACCAAGATTAGAGACAGGACGTTATCGTTCAGTTAAGAGTACAATACTACTTACTCCTAAGGTCCAAGAAATAATCGTCTCCCTGCTCCAGCTCCAGGTCACGCTCCTTGGGAATAAAAAAAAATTGTATCATAAAAAGATTCTCATTTTTCTCATAACCTCTAAAAGAATCTCAACAAACAGATTAATTTATGATAATTTAAAAACGTCATACTTTTTTCCTTAAATTTTTTGAGACAGCCTCTTATTATATAACTATCATTTTATATTTTCACTGTAGTGTCCAGTTCTAGTAAGAGAAACTTACTGTTTTCTTTTTGATGCCTGTGTCCATTGCCTGTTCTTTCTTTTGAACTCCTGGTGGTATATATGGCGGTCTTTCCTGTAACATTTGATAGCAAACTTTACTGATTACATATATATAGTATTTATAACCATGCTACATACAACTTTACTGATTACATATATATAGTATTTATAACCATGCTACATACAGAATCCAGGGATCTCACTGTCCTTAACGAACAATAATGCTTAATGTTTTATTTTCAAAACAAATTGAAATACACAGTAAGAATATAAAATGGCACCATTAACCTTTGTAGATGATTTCAGAACTTTATCTGCATATTATTCACAATACACCTCCAGGTATTAGCTAGGTGGCATAGGACTAGTAGTTACCGCCTGATAAGGCAGTTCCTGCAAAATCCTCAAAATTGTATATGCTAATTGTATTAATTGTATAACTATACACTGTAAAGTGCTTTAGAGTGGTGTATGTTAGCTAAATAGGGCCCTGTAAAGTGCTTTAGAGTGGCTGATGTTAGCTAGATAGGGCACTGTAAAGAGCTGTAGAGTGGCTTATGTTATCTAGATAGGGCGCTGTAAAGGGCTTTAGAGTGGCTTATGTTATCTCGATAGGGCGCTGTAAAGTGCTTTTTAGTGGCTTATGTTAGCTAGATATGGCACTGTAAAGTGCTTTAGAGGGGTGTATGTTAGCTGGATAGGGCGCTGTAAAGTGCTCTAGAGTGGTGTATGTTAGCTAGATAGGGCACTGTAAAGAGCTGTAGAGTGGCTTATGTTATCTAGATGGGGCGCTGTAAAGTGCTTTAGAGTGGCTGATGTTAGCTAGATAGGGCACTGTAAAGAGCTGTAGAGTGGCTTATGTTATCTAGATGGGGCGCTGTAAAGTGCTTTAGAGTGTCTTATGTTAGCTAGATAGGGCCCTGTAAAGTGCTTTAGAGTGGCTGATGTTAGCTAGATAGGGCACTGTAAAGAGCTGTAGAGTGGCTTATGTTATCTAGATAGGGCTCTGTAAAGTGCTTTAGAGTGGTGTGTGTTAGCTAGATAGGGCGCTATAAAGTGCTTTAGAGTGGCTTAAGTTATCTAGATAGGGCGCTGTAAAGGGCTTTAGAGTGGCTTATGTTAGCGAGATAGGGCGCTGTAAAGTGCTCTAGAGTGGTGTATGTTAGCTAGATAGGGCACTGTAAAGAGCTGTAGAGTGGCTTATGTTATCTAGATAGGCAGTTCCTGCAAAATCCTCAAAGTTGTATATGCTAATTGTATTAAATGTACAACTATACACTGTAAAGTGCTTTAGAGTGGTGTGTGTTAGCTAGATAGGGCGCTATAAAGTGCTTTAGAGTGGCTTGTGTTAGCTAGATAGGGCGCTATAAAGTGCTTTAGAGTGGCTTGTGTTAGCTAGATAGGGCGCTATAAAGTGCTTTAGAGTGGCTTATGGTAGCTAGATAGGGCGCTGTAAAATGCTTTAGAGTGGCTTATGTTGGCTAGATAGGGCGCTGTAAAGGGCTTTAGAGTGGTGTATGTTAGCTAGATAGGGCGCAGTAAAGTGCTTTAGAGTGGCTGATGTTAGCTAGATAGGGCGCTTGAAACTGCTTTATAGTGACTTATGTTAGCTAGATAGGGCGCTATAAAGTGCTTTAGAGTGGCTTAAGATAGATAGAAAGGGCACTGTAAAGTGCTTTAGAGTGGAGTATGTTAGCTAGATAGGGCGCAGTAAAGTGCTTTAGAGTGGCTTAAGATAGATAGAAAGGGCACTGTAAAGTGCTTTAGAGGGGCTTATGTTATCTAGATAGGGCTCTGTAAAGTGCTTTAGAGTGGCGTATGTTAGCTAGATAGGGCGCAGTAAAGTGCTTTAGAGTGGCTGATGTTAGCTAGATAGGGCGCTATAAAGTGCTTTAGAGTGGCTTAAGTTATCTAGATAGGGCGCTGTAAAGTGCTTTCGAGTGGCTTATGTTAGCTAGATATGGCACTGTAAAGTGCTTTAGAGGGGTGTATGTTAGCTGGATAGGGCGCTGTAAAGTGCTCTAGAGTGGTGTATGTTAGCTAAATAGGGCCCTGTAAAGTGCTTTAGAGTGGCTGATGTTAGCTAGATAGGGCACTGTAAAGAGCTGTAGAGTGGCTTATGTTATCTAGATAGAGCGCTGTAAAGTGCTTTAGAGTGGATTATGTTATCTAGATAGGGCGCTGTAAAGGGCTTTAGAGTGGCTTATGTTAGCTCGATAGGGCACTGTAAAGTGCTTTAGGGTGGCTTATGTTAGCTAGATATGGCACTGTAAAGTGCTTTAGAGTGGCTTATGGTAGCTAGATAGGGCGCTGTAAAATGCTTTAGAGTGGCTTATGTTATCTAGATCGGGCGCTGTAAAGTGCTTTAGAGTGGATTATGTTATCTAGATAGGGCGCAGTAAAGTGCTTTAGAGTGGCTGATGTTAGCTAGATAGGGCGCTTGAAACTGCTTTATAGTGACTTATGTTAGCTAGATAGGGCACTGTAAAGTGCTTTGGAGTGGCTTATGGTAGCTAGATAGGGCGCTGTAAAATGCTTTAGAGTGGCTTATGTTGGCTAGATAGGGCGCTGTAAAGTGATTTAGAGTGGCTTATGTTAGCTCGATAGGGCACTGTAAAGTGCTTTGGAGTGGCTTATGGTAGCTAGATAGGGCGCTGTAAGGTGCTTTAGAGTGGTGTATGTTAGCTAGATAGGGCGCTATATCAAACGCTGTATATTATTATTATTATTATTCTGTTAAGTACCTTGTTGTCTCGTTTAGCTGGCATGGCAACGTGTAGTCTGTTCATCACATCTGCCACTTTCTTCAGTTTAATTTTCGTCTGTATTCTGTGAGATAAAAGTCTTTCACATGCCTGTGGGAAAATCAAAACCGTTGATAGATAACTTTTTGAGGAAATACTCATCATGTGATGATTCTGGCATATAAAAGACTCGCAATAAAATATATAATTTAATACAACTTCTAATAATTTCAAGCTCTTTTTCTCTTACTCCTAGTACGAGAAAATTGAGCATGTGTACCAACATTAGCCTGTAACCAGTCCAATACTATCACCCTATTTAGGATTTTGAATGACATACGGTCTCAAATGAAGAAATAACTGTCTTGATCATTATAAAAGTCAAAGTGATTCGACATCTGTCCAGGTTTAACAAAGACAGTTTTTCATAGGTGATCAACTTCTGTGAATGTCACTTCAGAAAAAAGGCATCCAAAAAATAGACAAACAGGCGAATAACTAGAATGTGTCACTCTCACATGAATTTGGTACATCAGAGCAGGGTTACTTACGTCTGTTTTAACTTTCATAACGCCCTCCTCAGACAGGGTACTCATATGTAACACAGGGATTCCCTCCGCTTCAAAATCAGTAAATATTTGCTGGGAATAAAACAAACACATGAATACAAAACCTGCTGTAGATGGAGAGTCAATCTAATCAGTTCACTGCGAGATGTTTTCAAACAGACGTCCTTCTATTTCCAATATAATTGTTTACACATGATGAATGAAAACTTCAATGATAGCAAATATCAGATTACCAATCAAGTTTGAATAAAAGAAAAGGTATTTATTTTATGGTTTACGCAAGAAACTTCTAAAATCTATTCAGTATTGAGTTAACATAACATCAGTATATAAATAGCACATGAAACAGTTACCTTTTTTTCTTCTGGAAGGTCTTCTATTTTTGTAACATCAATTTTGTTTGCTACGATGATTAGAGGTTTGTTTGTAAATAGAGGTTTTATACTGCTGAAGAGGTCACGCTGAAAAGAGGAACAAGATTTGCAAGTCAATAATAACATGGGGTTTTTTTTTAATACAGAGAAGAACCATTCCTATGAGTATAATTTCCATTGGGTCTCAAGAATACTACCGATTAAATCTGTAAGGCAACAGGCTCTAAAGCTAAAATGTGTACTCTCTTAAATATTATATAGATGGATAGAATGCATGATAGTTAACATGACTGATCTAGCCCACGTTCCACGAATATTCTTCAACTTAAGGCAATTCCTTAACAGAGGATAATCCATAGAAAAGTATCATGGAAGTCAGGGAAAATTTCCTTCACTGAATAATTTTCTAAAACTCCAAAACACTTTCCTATATAAAAACTTTGATTAACGAAATTCTGTTAAATTTAAGTCTAAAGTAAACAATGAAATATGAATTTCTTTTAAGATGCTCCTTCAAACTATTTATGTTAAGAAGTGTGTATCAATCATTTTGTAAGATGAATATGAATAATCTGGGCTTTTGACAAGGAATCATGAAGTATACAAAGGTGTTGAGGCCACCAAATCCAAACTTGACCTGTTACCTGTTGCTCTAGTGAGTGACCACACTGTTCCGATACGTCCATGATGTACAGGATGGCTGACCGTAGATGGGCGAGAGCTGTAATGGCCTGCATCTCTATTGTGTTTCGGTCTTCCAACGAGTGGTCAAGAATTCCAGGTGTGTCGACTACCTTTTAAAAAACAAAGGCATTTAAAGGATGAGACAGCTTTATATTCTTCATAGTTCCAGTTTTGTTGTGGAGATCTTACAATACTCCATTGTCTCATTTGAATCGGGCAAATGTTTAGATGTGATCACATCTGGAGCATGATGTTTTGTTACACCAAGAGTACAATTTCTGTTCTCCATTTTTTTAGTGTGGCTACATTTTTTAATTCAAATTTCAGCATTTTTGAAAATCTACCAAACTTTGTGCTTTATTGTCCAATTAAGACCCATCATTCTAGATGCACAATCTCACTTGTCTCTAAGTAATACTGTGGACTAAATATCCTAAGGCAATTCCTAAACAGAGGAATAAATATATATATATATTGCATACACATAACTCTACTACTGTACACACACAAATAATATGAACATGTATTCGCTACATTTTACACACCTGCCAGCGTAGGTACTTATAATCTGTGTGTCCAACAAATAAGGACTTGGTTGTAAATGCATAGGGTTGGACTTCCACATCTGCTCGTGTGATCTGTAACAAGGAAAGTATAACACATTCTGTTCTGTAGGTATACTGGTTTATCAGGTTTGATTGGCTGGATGAGAGTAGAGCACTCATTTATAGATCTGTCTAACATGGAGATAGGCCTAGTGATCTGGTGTTTTTTCTGGTCAGCAGTAGCTACACATTTTCAGGCATATATTAACTTAACAGGTCAGTCAGATCTGGACTTCATACCTGATTTTTTTTACATTTGAAAGAAGAATCAATACACATAAATGAAATATCCATGCAATACATGTGCGAAGGGAGGTAACTCTATGAACCTTGCTGTTAAGTACCATGGAAACTAAAATTAACATTGAATTGAGTTCACTCCTTACCCTCTTTCACTGGTTCTTACACATCTTAACAACTTAAATAGCATCCAGTATAACTTTGAAAGTGTGATGAGATCAAAACACAAAGTTTAAGTGAAATGATGTACACAACCTGAGGGCTATTCCATCACTTATTATACACAAGTGGTTGGGAGCAAATCTATCAATATATTACGGGTAATAAGTGGTTAAATCCCTGCCTTCCATTTCTTATATAAAATACTGATAACATCACATCTGAAAAAACATGTAAATGTTCCCTACTCCTGCTCCAGGTAATTCTGGAATGGCTCTCACCTAAAATTAACCTCTCCTCCAGTTAGTTCTGGAATGGCTCTCACCTAAAATTAACCTATAATGTATTTCTACTGTTCACTTAACCATTTCAACTCCTAAACCAAGCTAATCTTGTGACCAGTAAAATTCTAAGAGATCACTGTTAGCCCTGTTCTGGTACCTAACTGAGTCCTACCTTGTTGATGAAGCTGGATTTGCCGACATTTGGAAAGCCACAGATGAGCAGTGTTCTGGTGTTGGGGTCTATGGAGGGAAGGCGGGAGAGATGCTGTCGGACCTGCTCCAAGTACTCCAGACTCTGTTTCTGACGCTTCATAATCGTACACATTCTGTAAGTGATACATTCTGTAAGTGATACACCAACATAACTGTATACATCCTGTAATATTGCCAGATAATAATAATAATTCAAGGTTCTTATATACTGCTTTATCACAACTTAATTTGTGGGTCGTCTCAAAGCGGTTTGCAAATTATTATCCATGGTTATAGGGCCTTTGCAACCAGCCATTATCTTTCTCAACTCAGCGCTCACAGCTAGCATTCAACAATTCTAGCACTGCCCAACCACATACTCATTTACAGCTGAGTAGACTGGAACAAGCGGAGTAAAGTATCTTGTTCAAGGATACAACACGGTGCCATGACGTGACTCAACCTGCCACCCTTTCGGTCATGCGCCTCGCGTCCTACCACTAGACTACAGTGCCTCAACTGCTGATAATGAAAATCAGGTGGGAAATCTTACTCAATGAATCTCCATAGTTATATTTTGTGAACATTTTTATTCTATCCCCATTAGAAAAGTATCAATAACCTGTTTGTTGCTAAACATTATTAGATGATTCACACTGATATGTATTTGCGACAAAAAGTATACATGCTTTTACAGAAAATTATTTTTTCAGAAATAAAGTGTTTTATCATGTTAACTAATTCTTAACCTTGGCAGTAAGCAGAAAGTGTCAATAAACTCACCTTCCTAAAGCAGCCTTTTTGAGCTGTTTACACCTGTACAAGGAATCGCCATACTTCAGAAGTCGGTAGTAATCTTTGGCCACACTGCAACAAAGATCAAATGTTATATTTCATATAGCAAGACAAAGTTCTGATGAAACAATATTGACAAAAATATTTTAAGCATCTTAATCACATCTTGTACAAAATTTTACAATAGATCTATTATATAACAGTACATCTCATTACAGATATATAGCAATATTTTACAGTAAATTTGATGCATTTAAACTCAAATAGGAAAAGTCAATATTATAATATAACCAGCAAAATCCAGATTTGTTCAGTCATTCACTCTTTCAAACTATCAATCACTTGTTCAATTTTGTAAATTAATTTTTAACGATTTTTTAATTTCTTACACCTTTGAAATTGCATCATCGTGTTTGAATACATGGTTTCCATTACTCATCATTAGTATGACTTGAAATACACCCATACAAATTGTCATTTTAAACATGGTTTAAGACATTTTAAAATAAGTCCAGGATATTGCAAAAGGGTCATTCCCTAGTTACAACATGTCTTTACTGCCTTTTGTATTCAAGTTGCAGGAATATAACATTTAAGTTATGAGAGACTGTTATAATTAATGGCCGACAAGCTATTGATAGTGGATTCTGATTGTGCTAGGTGATGCCGAGATCGTACTTGTCAATAAGGTGTCGAGCAGTGTTGATCTGGCCGAGGGCGAGCTTGTAATGATCCTTGTCATACAGCACATTCATCAGGTCGGCATAGAACGGATGGACATCCTGAGAACACCAGCAACATAATGTCAGTACATAAATTGGCTATGGTACTATTCAGAATCTTATGTGTTTCTGTTTGGGTTTTTTTCACCTTAAATAGGATTCTGGAAAAACTTATTATTGCTTTACATTCATCATAGTATAATTAGGCAAAATAGAAATGGTGGTGTTCTTAGCCATAAGTTTCTAGCTACCAATTCTATAATGTTCTGTGAATTAAATCACTCAGCTGATAAAAATCAAGAAAGTATTCATCTGTTTATCAACCAGTACAACTTTTTGACATTTTTCACAGTTGAACTGTTCCTGTAGAATAGTTTTATGCTCATATTTATAGGGGAAAGATCGTTTTTTTGAAATATGATTTATCAGGTTAGTTATCCTTTTCTTGGATAGGTCTACAAATAGAGTAAAGTGAAACAAGAATCTTGAAAATTAATTGTAAAACACATTCACAATCTCAAATATTGAAATCAAATTAAGTGGGATTGAGTGTGGCCTGTGGGCCTTAATCATCTTTTATATGATGTGACCATCTACCAGTTGTCCGTGTCATATACTTACGTCAAGTTTAGGAAATTCTTGGATAATCTGTGTCAACTTGTCATGAAATGTCTGAGAGGAAAACTTGACCTTTCTCATGTAAAACGTCCGTATCCTGGAGATCTTGTAGTGTTTGTGCACTACTGTTGGGGTCTTACGTTGAGTTTTGGATAGAACAATGTCAACAAAGTCCTGAAAGAGAACAACAAAAGTTTCATATAATATATATATATATATGTCAGACTTTATTACCCCTTTGAGAAAAATCTAGGAATCTGAATGGTTAAAAACTTCGCATACTGATGAGGAAATACTCGCAAAAAGGGCTAACTATGTGCCACATAACACACAAAAGTCGAACAGACGAGCGGCAAACATGCTGAGGACGTATTTAAAAGAAAAGAATCGGGAAGAACAGTCCGAGGAATTTGATAAAACGAAACTAAATGAGGTACTGTGCCTGTTATTTTTCTCTGTTTTTATTATAAAAGACTCAAGGGGGTAATAAATTCGTTACACAGATTTTTGGCAGGGTATACGGGATGGTATGACCCTAAAGGGTTTCGTACATTTCCTGAGGCCGATAGGCCCAAACCACCCCGTATCCCCTGCCAAAAATCTGTGTAACTAATATTATTCTTATATTTCAGAAGTTAAAACGCTTACTGTATTTTAGGAATACAGTAGGTGGTACCACAGACTTAGATAATTCTGCGGTGGTACCGAGGTCAAAATTGCACAACGGATACTGTATGCGAACTGAAATGGAAACTAATAATCTACGAACTCTAAATTTGACAGATGCTCTTACCATTTGGTTGCAACATTGCTACCTGGTCCCTTGCGAATGATCTTGTACATATTTTTATGAGATATGTAAGCAAATATTCTCCTTGGTGGAAATTATCTTGAATTTCCTATGGCACCAGCAGCAAGCATAGATATACAATATCTGTCTTCATTTTCATCTTGAAACCTTCCTCCATCAATATTGACAAATACGGAATTGTGGTCTTGTGCTGTAGTGCGTTGTTATGTACAGTGTTTTGTTTTTTAATTGTCTATAGGATGAAAACAGGTTAAAAGCAGTGAGTGTTAGTTGTATTGAAGGTTTTCAATTTGTATTTGTTCGATTGTGTTATATGTGGTGCATGTCCTGAACTCTGCTAGTGTTTCTGATTGGATGATTGTTTTGGGTAGGAGGTTCCACTGTGTAATGGTGCATGAAAAGAACGAGTGTCTGCATGTGTCTTTGGATGTGTAGATAAGTCTGTAACTAAGGTCGTGTCCTTGACGTGTTCTGGTGTCTGCCGGGATGAGATTGTTAGTGTGTATTGCTACTTGTTGGGTTATTATTTTGTAGAGAAGGGTAATGCTTGTTCTGCATGTGTGTAGTGTTGGCCATTGTAAGTTGTGCATCATATCTGTATGTTAAGGACGTATCCTTATGCTCTTCGTGGTACTTTTTCGAATTGATTTATGTTATTTGTGTAATGAGGGACCCAAACTTAAGAGCAGTTTGCAAGTTTTGGTCTAACAATGGCCTTATATGCATGTTCTTTTATGTGTGGTGAATTTGTTTTTCGGTTGCATTTGATGTCAGTGTTCCCAGTCACTTTTGTAATTGGTTTTTTTTGTACCCCATGCCTCTCAAAATGGGGGTATGGCTGCATATATATTAGGGGTACACCTTATCTAAATCCCCATGGGTATGTAATATCATCACAAAATTGTTAACTAATTGTAGCAATGCCATTTTTACAGGTTTTTATTTATTACATAATATTTCCGGTTTGTCATAGAATAAAAACACCAAGAACTAGTCAGTTACAGAATGAACATTGTGTATTATAGAAACAGAGATCATGTCACTAACCCACACTGGGCACAGACAGCATTATGTAAGAACATGAACTGAAAGTTGTCGTCTTTAGCTGACGACAGAAATCCAAATAGCGTCTGCTGTTTTTTTCTGTCACTCATGATCAATTACGCAGTATAGTGATAATCAGCCCCGAGGATACCAATAGTCTGGCTATGCACTCGGGTATTATCGTAGGACAGTGCACTCATTACCTCCTGTAGTAATTTTTTCGCCACTTGGTGCGCTGCATGCATTGTTTACTACCAGACTTCCGTCATTCGCGGGAAATTCTGACAAATCTGAGAATCACTTTCGCTTTTCTGAATATCATCATGTAAAATACAAACACGCTACAAAAACGACTGAACATTGTACGAAATTATTGTGCGTACACTCGATCACGCTTAGTATAATAAATTTACGCGTGCAAAGGTGTTTACTACGTGTGAATCACGCAGGATTCTGCATGATCATGATCGGGAACACTGGATGTAATGCTGTTAATGCGTTTGTTCCATTTTACGTTGTTTTGAAGTGTGATGCCAAATTATTGGTTTGAAGTTATATATTCTGGTGTGTGGTCATGTAGTGTGTATTGGTGTTTAATTTGTGTGCGTTTTGGTGATATTGTGAGTATGGTGCATTTGTCGGGGTGGAATATCAACATGTCTAAAAGTATGGTGATCTTGATCACAATCAATATTTACACAGGGCTTTGGTAGGTATACGCCCCACGGGAGAGAGAGCTCAGGCTGTCTGGAGTCTGAGGAAACTCGGGCTAGCGCCTAGTTAGATACAGATCAGTGATCAAAACAATAACAAACAAACATGAAGTGCGTGTAGATTAAATATACTCCTGGTAATCGCTGGTAGGTTTGGGGACCTTAAACATGAATTTATACAAATAGTTAGTATATTAAGGAAAGGGCAGGTCAAATTTGGTGGACTGAAATTTATAAGCCATAATTCTAAAATCCATGCGTGAAAGCCGAGAAAGAAACAGTGTCACGGTTTCAACACACTATGTCGTGATTTCTTTGGTCCCTTTCGGATAGCAGCTGTCTGATTTCATTCGCTAAAACCGAGAGTCAAATATCACACTTAAATGACTTACCTTTGCTGGTGGTACAACCGTGATCTTCTTAAAATTATAGTGAGCCATCGTTGACGGATGGTGAAATTGTCAGCTCACATGTGGAAAGGAAGTAGTGGCTTATCAAACGGAGCGACGAAAACTCTCAATAGCGATTGGTTATTATTCCACATTGTTATTGAGTTGTCTCCCTTGAAGTAAAAGGTAGCACACCAGTATTATTTATTTGCATTTCAATCTTTTACCCAATATAACAACTATAAAAGCTGAAAATACAAATATTAATTGCTATAAATGTTCTTGGTAGCCACTTGACCCCCTTGCAATGTTTTGACGTTTAATGTATGTTGTAAAAATCCTTATAGATACTTTTTACATTTTTTACTCAAATATATCATCATCATTCATCATCATCATCATCATCATCATCATCATCAACATCATTGTCATATCACCATTGATTGCAATATCATCTTCATAAGATATATAAATATTTCAAACACATGGCAATACATGCGCGATCAAATAAGCTTGGTCAAATCTCTGGATGGCTGTAACACCTAACGCATGCTTATTAAAAGGTTCTGCAAAGGGCGTTGTTAGTAATCAGTCAAACAGCGGAGAATATTGCAACTTAAAATGATTTTGTTATTTAAATAGACATCAAATGGTGGAGCATCTATTTTGTTTTTTGTTTTTATAGATGCGCAGTCACAGTACTTTTCATGATATTATACCCTGTTGTCAAAAATAATCAAATGAATTATGTTGTCTCAAATATACTGATAAATATGATATTTCTTTATTGTAAGCATATTTTTTTTTAATATTCACCAAGCTTATTGCGGACCGTGCAAGCAGAGAATTTACATTTTGTAGCAGGTACAGGGTGGTATAGGGTGGTAATGGTAATAGTATATGTGGTGAACTGTAAACGGACTGTTTTTATATCTCGTGCGTGTTTTAAAGACTTTTTTTTTTACCTGTTTAAACTTTTATAAATCTGTGGCGCGGTTGCCGCAATTTGGAAAGCACATCATAGTTGACAATTAAGAAAAACAGACGTGGACATGAACTATATATGATATATTTGTAATGCACGTGCTATATGGTGGTGAACATTTACACTCGTCGAGAGTGCATTTAGTTCCAACTAATTTCATACAAGAGTGTATATGCAAGCTTGACCCCATTCTAGATAGCACCCATGTACTGTATCTTGGAATACGCACCTGCCCATCCGGGTCTAAGCCCTAGAAGACATAATGGGCATCATCCCACACTGAAATCTCACACTTCAAGCCTCCTTTGAGTTAGTCTTTCACCTCTCATACAGTGATGTACTTTTATCCGATACTGTAACAAATAACCGTATTCTGAAAACCTAATACTCCCTCGGCTCTTTTTAATTCCCTTTTTACCAACATCATATTCTTTATTGTTAAGACATCCAGTCTCACAATTATAGCTTTTGAATTTTAATAACTGGTGCATGCACTCTGTTTTTTTTATCATTTATTATCTAAATAACTAAAATCCTATCCTTCTCTGTTTCTCCTCCCCAGCCTAGGCCGACACAGAAGATGGTTGACAGAAAGGTAAAAAGATCTGAACAGACATACCAAATGTCCATGTACCCACAAGAACTCAAGAAAAAACCTACAGAGTTAAGCTACACAAGGTAAATCGTCAAAACGAAAAGCCTACGATAGACCCTTTATGAACAAAAAGCCGAAACAATGGAGAAACTGCAGTACTAGTGCTGCATGCTATTTATTCATGAGCCGTTTTAATTGAAACTACTAACCCGGGTGACAGACAATTCGCCGATAAGTACCAAACTGCCAGTCAGCCAGAACTGGTCCACTATAATGTGGGTCTACAATAAGCTCGCAAGTGGTTCCATACAGCTGAGCAGTACTTCAGGTTTGGGCGGACAAGTGTTAGGGCCTTTGTATCCCCATCAGAAATCTTAAGATTCAAGAGTGCTGTTTACCTTCTTTGTTTGATATTTGTACTCTATCGATATGATGTTTCTATGTGAGGTCTGCCGAGAGATCCACCCCAAAATACTTGCTGATACTGGTAGGTACTGGGCCTTTGTGATCTTCCTCAAGGGCGGATGCAGATTTTTGTTCAGGTGGGTGTTACCATTCCAGATCTTCATTTAATTCTGCGACGCATGTCATGTTGCACAAAATAAAGTAAGAATGACCAATTTTGGTCCTTTTCAAGGGTCCCTTTTGGTTTTTCGTCTTAAAATGTCCCAGTGAAATGAAAAATCAATATTTATAACTATAATTTTGGTTATTTATTAATTCAATTTTTCTTAAAACTGTGATGTTCATTGTTCTTCTTGGAAATGTTTTTGAAAAAGGAGTTCTATTACCTTTTCTGATAGTCAAAACTGCAACACGCGTGCCCTGTGACTACTAAGGACCACTGACCATACAGGTACAGAAGTCTTCATCATGGTTCGCTCACCCATTTATTTAATGCTGGGGTGTGACATCAATTATAGTGTCAACTGTATTGAAAGTTTAATTTTAAACCTGCTGGAGATGGAGGGGGTGATGGCTTTGGAAGTGTATTACACAACTAGAATCACCGGTCAAGAGATACTTAATTCAGGTAAGCTTGTTACGATTTTATAAACCATAAAATATTGATGTGCAAATAAGGCCCTTTAAGGTTACAGTGCGCACACAAAACAGAGCTTGGGAATGTAACACGATTGATGTAGTATATGTATACTATTGTTTTAAGTCAATGGGGTGTCACGTTCGCTGGTGACACCCCTAGCTCTTGGACCGCCTCTGTTCCTGTTCTTCGTGAATCGCAGGACACTCCTCTGGATGGAACCCCTCCCCCCCAAACATCCAGTTCTGCTAGGTTTTGTTACAGTTTATTGCTGCATTCTTTTCCTCTTATTGCCTTGTAAACAATGCAGTCATCTGCATATAATCTGATCTTATAGTTGTGACGTTGTTAGGAAGGTCATTTATGAAAAGGAGGGACGAAACAGGTCCCATGGCGTACTCCATTGACAACTGGGGCTTATTCTGATGTTTATCCTTTTACCATTACCCTCTTATTCCGTCCTTTCAGAAAGCTCCATATCCAAGAATGAGTTGGCCCGCATGCCATAGAAGACTAGCTTCCTCGAACAGCATTGGTGTGGCACACGGCCGAGCGCTTTAAAGAGATCCATGAAAAATATATCTGCATGTCTGTAGGCCAGAATCGAGATTGTTCGAAAGGTATTGACAGTGTCAGGAGCTTGGCCTCACAGCTTCTCTTGAATCCGTCGTGCTGAAACCCATAAAACACGATAATCTGTCACAGCATATGCATGTAAGAGAAACAGGCCGATATATAGTTACTTGCTTTATACCTCTCTCTTTTCTTGAAGACTGCTAATATTCGCTCTCTTCCAATCTGATGGTACTTATCTAATCTTAAGCAGTTGTTAAAAATTATCGTTAGAAAAGGTCATATTTCCTCGGCGAGGTCTTTTAGTATTCTTGCTGAAATGTTATCGGGTCCACTCGTCGTACTGGTGTTGATATTTCTGAGCAGCTTCTTTACCCCTTTCTCTTCTTTGATGATTTCCTGCATAGAAGGATATGACGTACCTGGCAGACACGGGACATATGTAAGGGTTTCATGATAAACACTAGACTGATTTGTACTGCCTTGAGTGCAGTTTCTGTCCTCCTTCAGGGGTGCTACGCCAGAGTTGTCTTTTCTTAGAGCCTTTTTATACCACCAGAAAGCTTTTTGTTTGGACTGATTATCATTTTGTTCACCTATTACGATCATGTTTTCAATATTTTTTGCAGTAGGATTGTCGGATTATTTCATGCGTATTGGATCTTGTGGCCTTCTTTCTTTGTATGCCCTCTGATTTTCGTGTTTGTTGTTGTTTTTTCCTAAGTCTGCTTGTCCGTCTAATTTCTCTTCTGATCTTCCCATCAATACATGGCTTGCTGCTCTAAGATCTACTGAGCATCTTTCTTTGGAGGTGCTTGTTGACATGAGTAGACGCTATTCTTAATTGCAGGTTATGTTTCCTATAGGAATTAGGTTTGTTACTATCCCTGTGTAGAGAGGATGTTGTCAAAGCTAATGTCTGGTACCTTGATGTCATTAAATGCATCAAAGGAATAATTTGACTCGTGGATACTTGTGTAAAATAGGGACAGAGAGAAGTTTGGCATGTCACAATGACACTGCATACAACTCCAGGATGTTTCTAGGGGACTTGTAGACGATACTCGACATACCTGTAAATTCTTCTTTTTCCGTATAGTGCAAACCACTGAAGTATCTTCACATTCTGCGTGAGTTCGATGAACGTCTATGTACAGTGAGTGCGTAAAAAAGGATTGCGTCTAAAGTTGCGCGGATCTAGATTGCTGGATCTTGAAGCTGTCCAGCCTGCCGGCCTCCACATATGTTCCCTGGGATTTTGTTCCGAAGCCTTATTGCTTTTGAGGAAAATGACGTCTTGTACAAAGTTGTTCGGGAATGTAGTAGTACAGGTGTGTCCTCTTGTCCACATACATGTCCTCTGTAGATATGGTACACTATCCTGTATAGTATAATAAATTGTGCGTTCTCTCTTCTGATCTGAAGAGTCTGTTACTGGAGTTGCTACGCTGATAGTATGGCTGCTCTGACCGATCGGCTGCTTCTATCTTGTTGATGTTTCTTTTTTGGGTGGGCTCCACACGCTGGAAGCCTATTCAATGGCATCCTCGATATCCAGGGGTACGCTCACTTTCGCTCTCTACACCCCTGGAATATGTCATAGCAAAATTGAAGGCACAAAGACAGCTATTTGATTGGTCTCAGGTAAAATAAACTGACCAATCGCTCGGCCGATACCTGTCCTTTGAAGATTACAAAGGAGAGACGCCCGTCTTCATAGCCTGTCAATTAATTTTTACCGTTACGTGACCGCGAAATTCTTTTGGTGTACATCAAAGGATCGCACTAGTCTCCTTGTCTAATCAACAAGGTAGCGCACACTGAACCTTTAATTTTGCTATGACATATTCCAAAGGTGCAGAGAGCAAAAGTGAGCGTAACCCCTGGATATCGAGGATGATTCAATGGTGGGATGTTCAAGTGTGGTGTTACATTGTGCCTTGCCATGACTTATCTACATGCAAGGTTAAACTCGGGTGTTTTGCCGAGTCAACAGCGTTCAGCACCTGACGTGGATTGAGTAGTTGGCAAACAATGGTGACTTCCTGTTGGTAACCAGAAGCACCTCGCATTTATCCGGTTAAACTTCATTTAAGCCACTGGTTTTCCCATTGTTGCAACTTGCCAAGGTCCTTTTGAAGGAGCGCCTGGTCGTTTCGGTTCTTGATCGTCCACGAAATGTCGAATGGTTGATGAAATTTGGAATGGTAGATCATAGACTCGACGAATATGTCAGTTATCACAACGAGAGGGTTGAGCCCCGCCCCTCGAGGGGCATATCCGCGAGAGCCTATGGTATAACTTTTTTGTCGCATATAGTGTCACGTGATTTGAAGTGTGCGAAAACCCAAATCTATTCAATCAGTTCGAGCTTAGAGGTCAAGCTGTCAGATTACGTAAACAAATCTTCGCCAGATCTGTCCGAAGTAGAAGCATTCGATGAATTTGACGACACACATTTATCACAACTAATGGAACGTTACGAGGACGATGTGGACCTAGATGACGCACTAGAAGGCCTTATTCAACATGATTTGGGGACATTAAATTTTGATAAATATCTTCTTTCTGCCATTACGGATGATGATGACACAGATAACAAAGAAAGTCGGAGTTAGAGTTTGGAAAGCGCACTTGCGCAACAACTTTGTTCCAAAAAGGCGTGGACTAACAGCTGTTAATGTCCAGGACCGGTCACCGGAGTACGGCGGTCGGAGCCTACAAACGACCATGCCCCGCACAGGCAATGACCCTTTGACGGAAAAGATACCCACAGACAATCTTCCAGTAATGCCGTTAACGAACATTTCTGACGTTTATAACGGCAGGGCCAGGTTTTCCACAACTGTCAGATATCTCTCAATTTTACTACTAAATGAATGTTTGAAATTTTATTGACTTTGCAGTTCAATGTGTACATTGAAATATTATTGACCTTGCAGTTTAATGTGTACAATCAACGACGGTATCGTTTGTTCAATTTCACTAAATGTACATTTGAAATGTTATTGACTTTGCAGTTCAATGTATACAATCAACAGCAGTAACGGTCAGTTCTACTACTAAATTAACATTTATGATATGTACATACTGTAATCATTTGCAACTGTTTTGATTTTTTTTATTGATTAAATTGTAAACATTGTTGAAGTTTCGATTATTTATTTCCGGCCTCTCAAATTTGCCCACGGTTTTAGAGTACCTCAAACTGACAGCCTTATTTGACGCTAATAAGCAATCATCGATTTCATTGGATTAGGTGTATCGACCAATGAGGTTCTCCAAATCTGAGAAATAACTAAGGGGGTGGAGCCCCAATTATACCATATATGGTATAACTAAAACAGGTTGGTTTATACCATGACTAGATCAAAGGAAAAATGACACGTCTATAAGATAATTATAAATATTTATAAGGAAAAGTAGTGGGCCTAAGACTGTTCCCTATGGACATCCGGATGAAACGGTGGAGGCGGATGATGACTGTCCATCTATAATTACACGTACGTTCTTTATGATCACATGAGTCACATCAAACACCATATATATATATATATATAGACCATTTCACCGATTTCGAGCGTATAGTACCATATGGATTTGTGATGTTAAGTCGGGTACTAGCCTAATTAGGTTGGGCTCTGGGGCGTATGTCTGTCATTTAAAGCTCGGCTATACAGGCCTTCCGAAACCTTACCCCTTTCTCCCGGATCCTAACGCTGATTTATAACTACATGTACCGCCGTGAGACAGCGTGTAACCCTTCCAATAATCTATCATTAATTAGTTTCAAAAACATGAGTACATGATCAAATCTTGGGCAACACAAAGTGCACAATGTATCTTTAATCGTTGTTTATGCCCTTCAAATGTTTTTAACAGACGGGATGTTTAAAGTGAATTCATATTGAGAAACGATGGTATTTTCAAAATATATATTATACATAAAAATTTGTAGTAAAGACAACAGCGGAACGAGGACGTCATCAAACATCAAATATCCCGCGCTTTTTTACATAGCTTGTTCCGGAAACGTACAATATTTAGTCACATGACATAAAAATGGCGAGTCAAAATATTGGGCTGCTTGTCGTGCTCACGGCGTCGCTGTGTTGTGTTTGTTACGGAGGAGTTGTCACGGTTAATCTTAACGGGAACTGGACTGTTCGAGATGAAAACAGGGGTAAGAGACATAACGCTTGAAGCTTGTTTTTGTAACCCCGATGATATGTGCATTGATAATATCCCCCCCTTCGAAACCACTGAACAATGTTTACATTTTAATTTGTAACTGTTACGTTAGAATGTCGGACGGAGCCGTTTGCCCCGGAATAATCTAACACTCACTGGTTTGAGTTTATTAAAGATAAAAGGACTAGAAAGAAGGTGTTATCTGCTTCCATCTTTTAGCATATAAAGAGAATATTAACTTGGTTCATGTTCCCCATGTTTTATTGTAATTTGTAGTAATTAAACATGTGAAAAAACATGTTATGTAGCTTTTTTTGTAGTCTAGGTTTTAAAAAGATATTACCTGGATTTTGTACCGTTACCTTTGGAGTTTTTCCCTTACATGGATTTTGTACCAGACCTTGAATGTTGTACTCGTTATCTGTAGTATTTGTACTCAAGCTGAGTTATTATACTTCCCTTTTTCTGTAGATAAGGTTAAATCAGTTATACATGTAAACTATTATCCTTCCGCTTTCTGTCCTTCCGCTTTCTGATGAACGCATGTCTGTTTAAATCATATGGTCAGGGGCATGTGGAATCTTGTTATCTATTAGTAATAAATTTTTAGGATGATGATATTTGGCCAGTAACATGCTGAAATGAAGGGCTACCAAGTTTGTTCAAATAAATGACCTTGCCTTATATACAAGGTCATAGGGGTCAAATATGTTTAAAACCTTTAAACAACTTTTCCTGAATAACCAAGAGGCCTAGGGTGATGATATTTGGCCAGTAACATGCTGGGATGAAGGGCTACCAAGTTTGTTCAAATAAATGACCTTGATTTATATTCAAGGTCACAGGGGTCAAACATGTTTAAAACTTTTAAACAACTTTTTCTGAATAACCGAAATGCCTAGGATGATGATATTTGGCCAGTAACATGCTGGGATGAAGAGCTACCAAGTTTGTTCAAATAATTGACCTTCAATCATTTTCAAGGTCACAGGGGTCAAATATGTTAAAATCTTTATACAACTTCTTCTGAATAACCAAGAGGCCTAGGATGATGATATTTGGCAAGTAACAATTTATTGCTGGGATGAAGGGCTACCAAGTTTATTCAAATAAATGACCTTGACTTATATTAAAGGTCACAGAGGGCAAATATGTTTTAAACCTTTAAACAACTTCTTCTGAATAAGCAATAGCCCTAGGGTGATGATATTTGGCTAGTAGCATGCTGGGATGAAGGGCTACAA
Organism: Mizuhopecten yessoensis; assembly: GCF_002113885.1. Classification (NCBI taxonomy): domain Eukaryota; kingdom Metazoa; phylum Mollusca; class Bivalvia; order Pectinida; family Pectinidae; genus Mizuhopecten; species Mizuhopecten yessoensis. The sequence goes on along the minus strand of NW_018408748.1, from coordinate 290,656 downwards.
AGTTTGTTCAAATGAATGATCTTTATCTTTTTTCAAGGTCACAGGGGTCAAATATGTTTTAAACCTTTAAACAACTTCATCTGAATAACCAAGAGGCCTAGGATAATGCCAGTAACATGCTGGGATGACGGACTACCAAGTTTGTTCAAATGAATGACCTTGACATATATATTCAAGGTCACATGTGTCAAATATTTTTAAAAAACATTGAATGACTTCTTCTTAATAAGCAAAAGGCCAAGGGTGATGATATTTGGCCATGCTGGGATGAAGGACTACCAAATGAATGACCTTCACCCAAATTCAAGGTCACAGTGGTCAATATATGTTTAAATCTTTAAATGATTTGTTCTGTATAACCAAAAGGTCCAGGGAAATGATATTTTGCCAGAAGCATGCTGGGTTGGAAGACTATAAGCTCTGTTCAACCTAATGTCCTTGTTCGACATTCAAGGTCACAGGCGTCATATGTTTAAATCTTTTAATAGGTTCTTATGAATCAGACACTGATATTCTGTCTGTAGCTGTATTTTAGTCCACTTTTAAGATAACAAGTGTGAGATTAATACCAGGTGAGCGATGCAGGCCCATTGGGCCTCTTGTATATATTATAATATAAGTTATCAATGGTATTTTTTCGATTTGTACTTTTACCTCTAACAATGGAGGAGATAGTAAGGGTCGATCATTAACTGAACCAGAGCTCTGTTACTGAACACAATTTATAAAACTCATGTTTATTCTTATTCCTAGTTTCTTATATTGTTGGTGTTTTTATATCCCTTAACATGTAGTACTACACCCAGCGTGTTTATGTTTCATGTTTCAAAGAATAGAATAATTCCTGACAACTTTTTCTTTAATTTTGTAACAGTAATGATGTGGAGTCCACCAGATATATCTCTTTTTTATTGGTGGATCCAGGGATGGACTCCTTGGGATCAGGACAACTCAACCCCTTTTGTGGAGAAAAACCTGTATTTTAACATCTATCTCTATGACCTTTTGATTTTCTGTTACAGGATCATCTGTCATTGGACAAGTCCCTGGGAACATGTATACAGCCCTCTTGGGGAGTGCCATGATCCAAGACCCGTATTACAGAAAAAACGATGAACTGTATCGTTGGATTTCCAGGGATGACTGGTCCTACAGTCGAACATTTCAAGGTTTGACTATCTTCTGTCTTACCCCCCCCAAAAAAAAATATGTATATATATGTGGAACACACTCTTTAAGTAGTTAAATTAAACATTATGATGATATACATGGGCATGACATGTAAGAACACTTAATTTTATACTAATGATCAATTGTCTTGCACTCGTCAACACCATTAGCTTATATATTGGGGCAATGACCATGTTATGGCTAAATAAAAGGATGACCAGAAGTAAATGTGTTTTGAAGCCTGTATGTGTAGAGTATATATATATACAATGGTGTTGAACTTTCAAACTTTAGATATTGAAAAGTAATGTTTTCGTTGCGACTGAATCTGATCTTGATCACCTTCCTAAGAGGTCCGGCAGATTCTGTTTCTGCTGTTCCTATACTATTTGCTCTAGATTTCAGGATCCCTTATCACATTTTTACCTATTCTTTTAAAATATTCCCTTTAAAATCTATTAAAGTCTGTAATGTTGTCTTAATGGAAAATGTTTAACATTTTTGTTATATGGAAAGAAGTTACCAGGTATACCTACCTAACGTTACTAGTTTTTTTGAGCACTGATAATGGAAACAAAACAAATATTTTGATCCCCTTATCTCAGATTGCTTTCATGGCTCCGCTGACATAGCATATTGATAAACAGAAGCCTACTGTCCTCTGTATTTAGTTTCCACTAAAATGGTGGGACAGAATACGCTGGAGCTGGTCTGTGACGGACTGGATACGGTTGCTGAGGTCTTCATCAACGGGAAGCTCGTCGGGGAATCAGACAATATGTTTGTCCAGTATACATTCAACATCAAGCCTGCTGCTGTTGTAAGTTACCCATGAATTACCGCACCTATTGTTTAAAGATCCCTGTCCCCCTGCAATGTACTTTTTGTACATACAGTAACCTCCCCTTAATTTCGTTTGGGATATAACTGAACCAGATACTGGCCAGGAGACTTCTGTAGATCAGCAGGTAGCACAGTCGGTTAGAGTGAGAGTATGACAACCTTGAGTCCAGGGTTCAAATCCCAGTTTGGTGACAGGTCCTGCTGATGTTTTATTTCAATCAAATTTTCATTTGTATTCATTTTCATAAACGTCTGTCAAGGTATGGTTTTCTTTTCATAAATTATTTACCGAAGCTGTAGCCATGTCAGCAAAATTAATTTCTAGTGTAAAGTTACTGTTTGCAGGGGTACTTGGATCCTTAGGGTGTTCCAAGGTCAATTTTTACCCATGTGTATCCTCTAGGGGTTAAACCCTGGATTATAGATTATTAGTTCTCTGTTCTACCTTTTGAGCGTGTGGCAGATTTTTATTGTAGTATATAGGAATAAGGTTGCCTTCTAGCTTCGAGCAAGAGGGAAATTCCCTTTAGCTCAGTGGAAGAGCGTCTGACTAGAAACCTAGCCCAGAGATCATGGGTTCGATCCCCGGTGTGAACACACTATTCTATTTTGTGTTACAAATGGTGTCAGTGGCCCTCCCTGTGGTGACAGGGAGTTAGAACCCAGTGGTGTTTGAGGGCGAACACAATTTCTTAAAAAAAAAGGGGGATCCAGAGTAGTGTGGCAAATTTCAATTGTATATAGTATTGAGGTTGCCTTCTCGCATCGAAGTAGAGGGAATTTCCCTTTAGCTCAATGGTGGAGTGTGAGACTAGCAACTTAGGGATCATGGGTTTGATCCCCGGTGGAAGCACACTATTCTCTTTCCTGTTACAAGCTTAAGGTGAACATTTCCATCCTTCCAAGTCAGTAACAAGCTACTAACCTCTGTGACCTCTCTGGCACTAATAACACATGAAATGTACCTACCTATCATAAGTAACATTTGAATTGTCCTACCTGTTGTAAGTAACACTGGAGTTAACAGTGTTCCCAGAAACCCCAAAATGAGGGTTTTTCACCCCCAAAAACAGTTGTCTGTATCCCTAGTTTTCAACAATTGCCCTATATAACTTAAGTACCTAGGGGTACAGATTCTTGAAAATGTATCAAATATATACCCCATAATAGTCAGTCAGTATGTCAAATGATATCTTATCTCATTGTCAGCATGAATACATTATATACCTTCGTAATTACCTAAGATTTAAATAACCCATGCATTACCCTGAGTTAGATTTTGTTTTTAATACATATTTGACAAAACTTAAGAATTCAACTTAGGTTATAGTTACACCATCATGTATATAACCTTAAGAAACCAATCTTCTAAAGCCTGTGTTATGATTATTATGATAATCAAAGAATCTGCAGTTTAACAATGTTTTATGTGTTTTTTAATATTCACAGGTTGGTGAAAATACTGTGAAAATATCTTTCAAATCTGCGGTAAAGTATGCTGCTCAACAAGCACAAAATGCAGACTATGTTGTTCCTCCGGAGTGTCCCGTCCCTAATTACCGCGGAGACTGCCACGCCAACATGATCAGGAAGATGCAAAGTTCTTTCAGCTGGGACTGGGGTCCATCCTTCCCAACACAGGGAATATGGTAGGTATTCACACAGGGAATATGGTAGGTATTCACACAGGGAATATGGTAGGGATTCACACAGGGACTATGGTAGTTATTCACACAGGGACTATGGTAGGTATTCACACAGGGACTGGTAGGTATTCACACAGGGACTGGTAGGTATTCACACAGGGACTATGGTAGGTAGGTATTCACATAGGGAATATGGAGGGTATTCAGACATGGAATATGGAGGGTATTCACACAGGGAATATGGAGGGTATTCACACAGGGAATATGATAGGTATTCACACAGGGAATATGGTAGGTATTCACACAGAGAATATGATAGGTATTCACACAGGGACTATGGTAGGTATTCACACAGGGACTATGGTAGGTAGGTATTCACATAGGGAATATGGAGGGTATTCACACATAGAATATAGAGGGTATTCACACAGGGAATATGGAGGGTATTCACACAGGGAATATGGTAGGTATTCACACAGGAAATATGATAGGTATTCACACAGGGAATATGGTAGGTATTCACACAGGGACTGGTAGGTATTCACACAGGGACTATGGTAGGTATTCACACAGGGACTATGGTAGGTATTCACACAGGGAATATGGTAGGTATTCACACAGGGAATGTGGTTGGAATTTGGTAGGTATTCATACAGGGAATATGGTTGGTATTCACACAGGGAATGTGGTAGGTATTTACACATGGAAAATGGTTCGTATTCACACCTGGAATATGATAGGTACATGTATTCACACAGGGAATATGGTTGGTATTCACACAGTGAACATGGTAGGTATTCACACAGGGAATATGATAGATATGCTACACACAGGGAATATTTTTTAACTTGATGTCACATTTGTAACCTCAACCTGAGATGTGATTACTGTAAAGATTATCTATAAATACTGTACAAAGCCATACTTCTGAACATTTTGATAGGATAGACAGTGTGATTTATAACAAAACAGTGTACACTCACAGAGCAAGAAGAAGTCTTCATGTGATTTGTTGGGAAACAAGCAGAAGAACATTATATTAAGAAAACTTCATGTCAAATAGCATGATATAAAACAAATAGAATTAATATATATCAAAAGACCATGTATATGGAATATGTGTATAGATAATGTGATACTAATAAACATGATTTTAACAAAAATGTGATATTAACCAAAAATGTGATACTAAGTGGAATCTCCTGTATAATAAATTAAAACTGAAATACGTTGTTTCAGGAAAAATATTTATGTACAGAGTTTTAACCATGGGGTCATCCAGCATGTCACCACGGAAACCATCTTAGGTAAAGTATGAAAGCCAAGTAAAGGGAAGCCACTATATATATATTTGAGGCATGCAACTATGGTAACCATCTTCCAGTAATAATTAATATTAACAGTCATAGCCTCATTTGATATTACCTGAAACCTGCATTCAGGAACTGTATTATTCTTTTATTTCATGTAATTAACATTCACGTTTTGGGAAACACACCGAATATTGACTGAGTGAAGTTTTTATTTTTGTTTGTGATGACAGAAAAAATTGGATCACTGAATACTATGTGACAATCATCAGACAGACATATTTGTTTTTTGTGACAGGAAGTGACAACAGCTGGACACTCAACACCGAGGTTTTCATGGACATCCCAGATGGTCAGTCGACTGGCGGTGACCTAGAAGTACGACTGGATGGAACGACGGTCACTCACCGAGCACCAGTCAGCTTGACCAGAGAAAACAGCTCAGTGTCCGTGTCTATCGCTATCCCGAAGGTATGTCGTATTATATATGTACAATCAACAATTTGTAATATCAAAACTTTACAGTTTGAAATTTGTTTTATATAATTTTGAAAAACTTTCCTTCACTCAAAAATGTTTAGAACCTTTGACACATTGGATTTGTACAAGTGTTGTACAAAATTGTATTGGTGTTGCTATGATAATTAACATATATCTTTGTGATGTTTTTCTTCTCTTTTTCAATTCATTTGAGAAGAAGTCAGCAATTAATTATTAAAATATAATTATATACCCCTCAGTTATACCAATTCTAGGAAATTTGACGAAATGAGTCGGGGACAGATTCAGATGTGTTTGACAATCTGATTAAAATCATCTGTTACATGGCTCCGCCTGAACATCTGAATGTGCCGCTGTCAGGGTCACGTTCAAGTGACCTTTAGATGAACCAATCAGAGGCACGCTGGCAAAAGTTTGCCCGCGAATCGGAATATCATGTTTGATAGATAAATAGCGAGGGGTATCGAACAGATTAGTTTTCCAAAACAAACATGGAGACGGGAACTGTCGTTTCTACGACGCCAAGGAAAACGTACCCATCGGGTAATCATTGCGCAGGCAACACCGCCATAGAGTCTTTCTTCTCTAATAAAGCTTTGAATATCTTTTTCTGTTCGGGTTTCAGACGATCAATCTCAAATAACTTCAGTACTTTCGCATCATTCTCATCAATGTTCGCCATATTTGTTACAACTCCGAGCGCCCTTTTGAAAGAGGGTCTCTGATTGGTCAAAATTTAATGAGTATTTATTAATATAAAGGTCACCTGAATGTGACCCTGACCGCGGAAAACTCAGATGTTCAGGCGTAGTAAGAAGTTAACGAAGCCATGTAACATATGATTTTAATCAGATTGATGTGTTTGATTACCCATGTTAGAAATATTTTGATTTTGATAATTTTTTTGCATGTGTTGTAAGATTGATGTTGCTTGATACATTAGCTATAGCTACCTGGTAGGTTATGAAATATATGCCAGAACCTTATTAACTAGGATTGTGTTCTGTGCAGTCAGTGCCCATCAAGAAGTGGTGGCCTAACGGCCATGGCAACCAGACGATGTACAAGCTGTATGTCTTCTTCACCAGCTCAGACGGACAGGAAATGTCGGGCAAGAAGGTCAACGTAGGGTTCAGAACAGTGGAGGTCGTACAAGACTTCGTCTCAGCCAATCAAAGTTTAGGTAATTATAAGGTTATCATATAAGTCATGGCTTTGTGTCAGCCAATCAAAGTTTAGGTAATTATAAGGTTATCATATAAGTCATGGCTATGTGTCAGCCAATCAAAATTTAGATATATATGGTCAGCGTTTAAATGATGACTTTTGTCTCAACTAAGGAAACTTCCCTTCAAGAGACATTATACAAACTGTCCTGATCTGATCCTGAAGACTGAATGGTTTGATCATTGAATCGAACAAGACTTATCATAACCAATCAAATGTTAGATATTAAACATGACTCAATCAGACATGAAGATGAACTTTGTTCAGAGTGTACATGTATTGAATATTTACTGAAGTTGCGATCTGCCAAGTGCTGGGTATTGTAAGGCTCCACGATGTAAATTACTGAACAACATCAAACAAATATTTTTCGGTAGTTGATGTTCCTAAACTGTAACATTGTGCTTTTTTTTTTTTTTTCCAGATTAAAAAAATAAATAAAAAAATACAGTACAATGTTAGAGTTTAGGAACATCAACTACCGAAAAAAAGTTAACTGTAACTTTGTACTGTATTTGACTTGTATATTAGCTACTCTGTGGTTTGCTAAGGTACATTTTAGCTCGACACTTAAATTGTTATAGACTGTATAGGATTGATCACAGTACGAGAGTTATTTCTGTGTTCGTGAGGAAAATCAAATAAGGAATTGGTGCTGAGTTGGATACCTTCAGTTTTTGTGGCTATTGGGTCAGTAGTGATTCATGCAAGATTATGAAAATAGCATTTGCCTTAAAACAATAACCCATCCTGTCCATTCAAAAATTTGTGTGAACCATTCTTTGCTGCTGTAAGAACCAAAATTGCATACCCCGAGTCTGTGAATTCGACAATGTGCTACCGGTAAATTCATTTTGCAGCCTCTACCACAAAAATAACCAATCACCATTTCACCTCTTTATAAAGTACCTTGAAATTACTTACTACAATGATTATAATGATTGATTATTTTCCAGGACGAACATTTTACTTTAAGATCAATGGCAGACCGATATTTTTCAAGGGGTCTAACTGGATCCCTGCCGATGTGTTCCTTGATAGAGTGACACCCAGTTACGTTAATGAGCTGTTACAAGCTGCAGCAGACGTCAACATGAATGTGCTTCGAGTGTGGGGAGGTGGTGTAAGTATACAGTTTATTACAGGGAAAGTGTAGACTTTTTCCCTGTTGGTTATCGCTATTAGCTAGTATTTAAACCTTTTAACAAGATGACAAATGTTTTTTTAACAGGTTTTTTAACTTAAAACTTTATGACTCGTACCAACATTCAGCCGGATAAGCTATTACATTAATGTACATTTTAACATCTTTTTAAAAGTTAAGTATAAAACTTCGATTAATTATCACAAAGACTTGTTTTCTTGGTAGTGATAAGGATTAATTCTCTGGACAAATTAAGGGGTAAATCAATTATACTGGTAGATATGTGTGGAACATTCCTGTAACACATATGTAAAACTTCTGGTTTTAATTTTGGCTTAAAATATATACCTGAAGTCAAAATTATTTCTAGAATCTGGATTTGAGACATCACTCTATTATTATTTTATTAGGAGGCACGGTAGTCTAGTGGTAGAAAGCCAGGCTCGTGACCAAAGGGTTGCGGGTTCGAGTCACGTCACGTCACGTCACGGCACTGTGTTGTATCTTTAAACAAGATGCTTTACTTCACTTGTTCCAGTCTACTCAGCTGTAAATGAATATGTGTTTGGGCAGTGCTAGAATTGTTGAATGCTAGCTGTACATGTGAGAGCAGAAATGGTAGCACCGGCTGTATTCTCCCCAGGGAGTTGAGAAACATATTGTCTGGTTGCAAAGGACCTATAGCCACAGATAATAATTTGTGAACCGCTTTGAAACGACCTACAAACTTCCTCTATTTCCCCTTTTGTGCCTCACATGCACCTTTGTATACAAATTAATTCTCCAGAACAAGTTTGGTTAAAATCCCTTCAACGGTACAGAAGGAGAAGGATCTTTAATGTTTTCCTCTATTTCCCATAATGGGCCCCACCCATCTGCCCCAAAGAAGGGGGTCCACACACCTCAGTTTATACAAAATTGATTCTTTTGTCCCTAATCATGCTTCAGACTGCATTTGGTTTTAATCCCTTCACTTGTATAGTAGGAGAAAAAAAAAATCCTCTATTTCCCCTATATATTGGGCCCTGTCACTACGCCCCCAGAGAGGCCACACCCTCCATTTATACAAACTTGAGTCTCCTTTGTCCAAAGATGCTCTAGAACAAATTTGGTCAAAATCCTTGAGCTAAGTGAGCTAAAAATTAATGAAATAAGATTGTACACTACACATGTATATATTATACTGGAAATATTGATAAAGAAAGGTTGATACGAGTTGTTTAATGCTCCACAGGTTTATGAGACGGAGGAGTTTTACGACACAGCAGATCGTCTCGGCATTATGATCTGGCAGGATTTTATGTTTGGGTGCGCTATGTACCCAGTACACAAGTCATTCATGGACAGTGTAGCTATGGAAATCGAACACCAGGTAAGTAACGGCCTACCTAGAAATTAAATATTCGGTAAGAAACGGCCACGATAGAACTTAAATTCCAAATAATTATTCAAGGTGGAAATTAAACACCAATTAAGTTAGGGTCATCAAAGAAATTAAATATCCAAGAAAGAAAAAGTTGCAAAGGAAACTGAATACATAGCATGTAATTGTCATCATGCATATTTTATACTGAGTATTATGTAATTATATATAAATAATAGTTACCTTGGAAATACCGGGTAGTTTAACTCAGTCAATGTAATTATATATAAATAGTAGTTACCTTGGAAATATAATGTAATTATATATAGATAATAGTTACCTTGGAAATACAATGTAATTATATATAAATAATACCTAGTAGTTACCTTGGAAATACAATGTAATTATATATAAATAATAGTTACCTTGGAAATAATTACCAAGTAAGCAATGGTCACCGTGACATTTTGATATTAAAAGTTCATATGTCACTTAAAGTCACTTATTACAATGTCTAAGGTTCGAAGACTGAAACATCATCCTTCTATTGTGATCTGGAGCGGAAACAATGAGAACGAGAAAGCTCTGATCCAAAGTTGGTAAGTACTGTTCTATACTCATCAGAACTACTAACCTGTACTCTATAAGTCTCAATTTTTCTGTTATACTCAGTATTATTTGACCCTTCTTGACAGACCCCAATTTTATTTAATGTTCAAGCTTATAATTATAAGTTTTGCCCTTAACCCTTTCACCACTCCAGACCATAATGGACTCATCCAGATCAATGCATGGTAGAGTCTACTAAAGTTACATAGGGTTGAAAGGGTTAAGCCTGATTGTTATAATAAACGGTCATGTCTCCCTAAATGTTTCCTGTAATATCATAAATATTTTACCGAAGTCAGATTTTTTTAACAAAAGTAAACTGATTTCAACTATAGTGGTGTAGCAGTTAGTAATATGTTGTGTCTCAATGGAGCAACCCAGATTCGGGTATCCCCATGCCAAGCGTACACCCAATGCTTGAAACATGGGTTGGTCAATGGCACCACTGTAACAGGAGATTGCAAAATGCATGGCCAGGCCAGGGTTCAAACCTGGGACCCTCTGAACTCTAGATGGATGCTCTATCAATTGAGCTACTTGGTTGCGGACGATCAACCAGCTGGTACCCTTCGATTCCCCTACAGTATTGGTAAAACCTGTATTTCGTAATATTAAAAGAATTTCTCGGGTGTTTTACTCCTAAAGGTTACGTACAGAATTGTATGATTGGATAATTTATAGATGATTTTATGGTATCACTTTGGCCTCACAGGTACAATACCAACTCAAACTTCACCCTGTACAAGAGTGATTACCTGACTTTATACAAAGGCCTCATGGCTCCCCTGGTGGCCAGAGAGGATTCAAGTCGGCCCTTCATCCTGTCTAGTCCCGGTAACGGTGTGGAAAGTCAGCAGGAAGGGGGCGTGGCTGCTGAGCCTTGGAGTGAGCTCTACGGTGACAGTATGTATTATGTGTAGTTGTCATAGATCATAAGTATGTATTAGACACTGTATACCAACTTTGAAGAACCAAAAAAAATGTAAGGCCACTTTTTGCAAGTATGCCAGCTTATCTCAAATGCAGTCATACTCTGTTATTATACTTTCCTCCTAACATTGATGTTATCATGCTGACATTGAACTATGTGTGGTTATTGTACTGTTACTATACCGTAATTTAACTGTCATTATACTGTCATCTCATTGTCATCAAACAGATATCAAACATATATCATATTATATGGTCAATACATAAAACCGTACTATAGGACTGTTATGTTATCATAACAATACTGCAAGGCTATGTTTTTACATGCATAATGCTGTTATTGTGTTGTATATTGTACTGTAAACATACTGTTACCATGTTGATATTATCTGCTGTTTTTATGCTGTCATCACAATTTTACCATGTCATAAGCATACTGTTACCATGTTGTTATCTGCTGTTTTTATGCTGTCATCATAAGTTTACCATGTCATAAACATACTGTTGTCATGCATACATGAGATCTAATTATCCTTAATCATGGCTAAATACAAGCATAATATATATTATGTTTACACCTGATTTCTAGAAGTAAGCACTATTTTACAAATATCTGTTCCAGTCCACGAGTATAAGTACCTGTTGCCGTTTTACCTGGACGAGACGTACCGGATACCTCGGTTTTCCTCCGAGTATGGTCTCCAGTCCTACCCCTCCTACGACACACTGAAGAAAGTTTACGCCCCAGATGACCTCACCTACTGGTCAGATCTTAACGAGTACAGACAACATCACCCAGCAGGTGTGTCAATATTTTATACTGGTTTGCTTTTTTGAAAAGTTCAATATTAAATACCCTTCATATCAGGAACATGCCTGGTATGAGTGTACACGTACGTCTAATTAAATAACCTATCTCTCATTCTTTTCTTCCAGGTAATGTTGAGCTAATGGCTGAAATCAGCATGCTGTTCTCTCTTCCCAACAAAACTGACATGAAACAGAGATTCAAAGATAGCATTTACCTAACACAGGTGAGTGACCTCCATCGGCTGACATTGACCTTCAGATTTCGACATTGTGTTATGTATGGTGACTTTGACCTTTAAGTAGTGACTGTAATTCACAACAGATGATGCAGGTTTTTTTTTAAATTTTGACTTCATCCTGAAGATGACATCTCAACACAGCAATTAATACCAACACTGTTTAGTGATAAATAGTTTGTGATATCACTATTTCAATATCGTAAACTTTATCGTCCCTCAACCAGACCTGATAACAGGGTCACCATGAAGATGATAAAGAGGTTATGTTATCAAAATAGTCGTAGAACATTAAAGTATAGTGCTTGCTAGACATAGATTTCATTTTCTCATTGCCCATTTATTCTTTATATTCATGGCTTGAAAAAAGTAATGTGCAATGATAAGCCCTAAGATATATTGGTGTTCTGATAAATAATTAGCTACGGCTGTTGACTGTAAATCAAATAACATTAAATCTAAACCCAGCTGTGAGACTAAATCACTAGTAGTATATGTGACAAGTTTTGTTGTATTCTGTTTTCGAGATTACTCAAGCTGTCGGTATTAAGGCAGAGACTGAACATTATCGTCGCTGGCAGAATCGTCTCGATGAGTCGGGCCGAGGCAACACCATGGGGGCAATGTACTGGCAACTCAATGATATCTGGCAGGCCCCCACTTGGGCCTCTTTAGGTTTGTTATACATTCCCTTCTTGGGCCTCTTAAGTTGTTTTTTTCTCCATGATTAGAAATGCTTTAATTGGGAAAGCAAAAAGAGAAAGCTATTTTTTTTAACAGTAAAACATGATTTTACCAACATTGAAGGACCTGGAACTGTATGTCTATGTTAAATATGTTTTGATTAAAGTTGATTATAGTTTTTTTTTATTTATATGAGAGAAAAACATCAATTTTCAAACAGAATCAGCATATCATATTCGCTTACCAAAATAAACCTGTTTAACTTGATGATAAAAGTACTTTTGATCATGTAAAACCGAAAATGTTTCGTTTCAGAATATGGTGGAACGTGGAAAATGTTACATTATTTTGCAAGGCATTTCTTTGCACCTCTGCTTATCTCCCCTTACCTGGATGGCGAGGATGTCTGTGTATACCTAATAGCTGACCATATCCCAGTGGTGGAGCATCGTCATCCCGACACACAGAAGTTGACTTTCCGACCTGACTACAGGTAGGTCATGTCCTCAATAAAAACTTACTTTTATACCTAAGTACAAGTAGTTTAACTCGGTTACAGGTAGGTCATGTCCTCAATTAAAACTTACTTTTATACCTAAGTACAAGTAGTTTAACTCAGTTACAGGTAGGTCATGTCCTCAATAAAAACTTACTTTTATACCTAAGTACAAGTGGTTTAACTCAGTTACAGGTAGAATTGTCCTCAACATAAAATTTGACTTGAGCCTTTTTTACAGGTATGCCACATCCTTGACACAAACAAAAGGTTGACTTGACTACTAATCCCACAGTCCCCCTCAACAATCTTTGATGTTCACCTTACGTATGTGATGTTAATAATTCTGTCCCCAAAGAATGAGTTACTAAACAATATGTACTTTATAATTCTTTCCTCAGCAAGGGACTTGAGGTTTCCTCACTTAACGACTTAGTGAGGTACTTTTTATTTTCCTGGTTATTTTGTTCGCAGTACTGGTCTCGGTAAGGTGCATGGTTTAGGACTCTCAGGACAGTTACATGTTGTCATGTATTCCTGGCATAGCTTTACACCTCTACATAGCTGGGTTCAACAGTACTCGGTAAGTCAGCTTGGCATTTATTCATATATGTCCCTAAAAGTCACACTATGTTAGTTTTGCATTATACATTAACTTATAACTACCTTTATAAATTGTTGTGGATATGTGGCATGAATATTACCCAAACACCGTTTTACAGAGTTATTGCCCCTTCTGTATTGTCATCAAAATGATGTCTTGACTAGTCCCTCAATTTACATTTGGTATGTTAGGATTAACTGTCATCATAACAGAATCTCAATTTTGGATAAGCAACTTTACTTTCCTTTAAAATCTTCAATCTCATACTAAATACTGACGGATAATTTTTTAACTTTTTTTTTTTCAGTTAAATGAAACTTCGGAGCTTGTCTTCTTTAAAAATACAATCACTTTGATGACGGAGGCTGATTGTAACCAGGGGAAAAATTTCTGTTTCCTATTTTTCCACCTTGGGGACCCTAACAACGAACCAGTTGCCTGGCAACCACTAACAGAATACAAAAATATTATTGGACTTGAAAATGCTGTTACACAGGTAAGCAGTATCACATTTAGACCACCAATATACTTCATATTACCCTTTACATGAAGCTGAGTTGAAACTTGAGCTTGGAAAGTGTAGGATAAGTATGTTGTCCACGTGGAATAGCTAGTCTTTCTTACCAAACTTAGTCTTCAAATCTATTGTACATGTACAACAAAAATATTTGATCTTCTTTTTTGAAACAGCAAATTTATTACATATATATTTGCCTTTGAAAAATTAAATTCTATTGACTTGTTAAAACTGCTATCTTTAACACTGTGACGGTTTCAAAAGTGATATTTATCTCAGTGTGACACTTTTTGTATTGACCAATCAGATTGGTGCATCCTTTTTAAGTCATTCATAGCCAGTCCACATTTTTCTGTTCATGCAGATATAGATAAAGGAGATGGTAGAATAAATTATTGTTTTGGTACGTCTTTGTTATTTAAAATAAGGTAATTAGTCAACTAGAAAATTGAAAACATTCATGCTGGCAAATCTTACCAAATAATAGCAGAAAACTTAAAACTGTAAAAAACGAAAGTGCAGCCTTGTTGTCAAGCATGACATCACATAGAATAGTATGGTACCATTGATTATGCTATTAAGTCATAAATTATTGTGGTAAGTACTTTTTTGCCATTTTAGATAGTTTTGAAATGTAATAAACAGAAAATTAAATTGTTTTCCCGTTGAATAATATACCATTTATATTTCACTCATATGGTGAAATACACATACTGTACACTGTATTAAAAGAAAAACATTTTATTCAAAAAATATCCTATTGATATTAAATGCCTTTTATATTGAGAATTGTAAGTTTTACATACATGTTGTTCCTGCAGGTGGCCGATGTACAGCAGACTTCAACAGACAAACAGGTGTACAATGTTACCATAGCAACAGACAAGATTTCCGTGTTTGTGTGGTTGGATGCTCATGATGTTAAAGGCAGATTTTCAGACAACGGTTTTCTGATGATCAGTCCCAAGAAAGCTGTCCAGTTCTTCTCTAGCCTTCCTACTGACGTAGCCACTCTTCGTAACTCGCTCACAGTTCAATCTCTGGCCGATGTATATCATTGAGCAAGTGAAAAATTAATACCATATTGGATTCCATAAGTTTTTAAGATAAAAACAAAGTACAGTGCACATAGGAAATTAATACTCTACAACATTTTATTTTCACCTTTGATAAAGAGGGTGAATTCATTACAAGGTGCAATTATATATATCTGTGTAAATTAGGTAAAACAACTCTAGTCATTTGTTTTACATTAGGTTAGAGAGTAAAAAGGTGTCGGGGAGAAATACAGTGCCTTCATTTTGGTCTCTAGTCATACAGTGCCACTTGCTTAATGGTTTTCAATCTTCTGACCATAATTTATTTAAAGGGCTAATCAAGAAATATGTAAGGGTGCGATCCTGGCCATTATTTATTTCCTCGGAGCCACGATACAATGCTATCAATTAATGTAGACCCCATTGCTTATATACCACAATAAGAACATTCATAATGGTATTTGGAACAGTCCTTACAGTGTATCAAAAAGAAACATTCCATTTCCAAATCTCCCATTTTTACTGTTTTCTATGTGCAATATCTGCATGCGGTTCATCATTTCATATTAAAAGTGTCTTCCAATTTATAAACTTATGTTAAATATGTGATGTATTTGTTAGATCAAATATCTGGTGCAATATTTCCTGAGTGTCATGTTTGTCCCTGGTAAAGCTTTTAAATAATTCAATTTCAAATTTCAAAATAAATCGGGGGGGGGGGGGGGGGGGGGATTAAAAACATTTTGTAACATGCAGCAGTTTCATTTGATATTATAAACTGTCTTTGTGTCAGGAGTTCTTTGTTAACTATAAACCTGAAATAAGACCAGGTTTCCTGGTAATCCTGAAATTCCTTCTCAATTTTTTGTGCAAAGCTTTGAATACCTGGTACCACAAATCTGAATAACCATTAAGTATCATTAATTCTAAGTTTATTATTTATCATGATAGTTATTTGATATTAATGAAATTACCATTTTTCTTTATTTTATAAATAATGTGAGGTTTATTGGTAAATCTTATTTGTTGTTTATCATTTTGTACTTAGTAAAGACATCCTTGATGAAATCAGAATTTTTATTGTTGACACGATTCATTATTTTCTGATCATATATTTGAAACTGTGATATGTATAAATGAAACGATTGATGAGAGAGTGGATGTTTTTAACCAAAATAAATATGAAGCAATACAATATTTGTTATTATAATTGTTATATCAGTTTTTATGTATGTCTATGTATAACTGGTTATAACATCGATACTTTACCATCACCATGTAGTAGTCACCGAATAGCTGTCCTCCTCCGACGGCCTGCCGAATCTATCCAGCACAAGGATCAATACAAATTCTAAAGTATATAGAAACCTGGATTCAGGGGTTACTTCTCTCCTTTGTTTATTTCCTGTCCTTATCTTTAGAGGGCTTCTATATACCACTAGGTGTCCTTCTGGAATCTAGATGATGAATCTTAAAATTATTTCACACATATTAGGCACAGCATTATGATTATAAATGTGTATACTTTGTGATTGTGTCAAAACAGAGGAGGATCAACTCCCCAGTTCACCCCTCACACACATGTCAGAGTGAACGTAGACTTTGACTTGTAAAGAATTTTATACATTTTATTTCACACCAAAATACTAAATTTATATTGGAAACTTTGGCCGATACAATCCGCATTTGTCCCGTGTTCATTTTTACCCTACACGTTTAATTATTATGTAATAATATTTACTGCACTGATCTATTCGCCTTTAGTGGCGAGGGCTAAAATGGTGAAAGCTAAATTGCGGCAAAAATTTCACAGTATACAGTTGTATGTGTGTATCTGTCTACCCCCGAAACTTTTCACTCAGGGTGCCTTAAAGTGTGCATCTGTCTTCCCCTGCAACGTTTCACTCAGGGTGCCTTAAAATGTGCATCTGTCTACCCCTGCAATGTTTCACTCAGGGTGCCTTAAAGTGTGCATCTGTCTACCCCTGCAACGATTCACTCAGGGTGCCTTAAAGTGTGCATCTGTCTATCCCTGCAACATTTCACTCAGGGTGCCTTAAAGTGTGCATCTGTCTATCCCTGCAACATTTCACTCAGGGTGCCTTAAAGTGTGCATCTGTCTACCCCTGAAACTTTTCACTCAGGGTGCCTTAAAGTGTGCATCTGTCTACCCCTGAAATGTTTCACTCAGGGTGCCTTAAAGTGTGCATCTGTCTACCCCTGCAACGTTTCACTCGGGGTGCCTTAAAGTGTGCATCTGTCTAACCCTGCAACGTTTCACTCAGGGTGCCTTAAAGTGTGCATCTGTCTACCCCTGTAACTTTTCACTCAGGGTGTCTTAATGACGGAGAAAACCAGAGTTCTCGGAGAAAACCCACAAGTTGAGCAGGCGACACCATAGCTTTCACATCCAATCGGGGTATATAACCCCGGCCAGCTTGCTGGTGAAAGGCGAGTGCATTATCGACTGCGCCACCCGACCACCTGTTTCTGACATTAACAGGGGCGACAATAAAGAATGGCACTATATAGCTAGTAGTCTTGTAAGAGTATTTAAATGAAAAGTTCAACACAGTTCGTTATTTAATTACTTTTTATTGAACATTAAAAAGGCTGAGAAGAGTGGACTTCATATGTAAGAAAGCTCAAATGGTCTTACAAATTTTAACATAGTTTACAACATACATTGATTCTTTTTTTTTGTATCTAGTCTATAATCATACGGTGAAAAAACTACTGTGCGATACAAAAACAATTACTACAAACAAAAAAGAAGCATTTAAATGTAATTCAGAACCTCGTTAGCCCAATCAATTTATCTCCACTAAAACAAAAATACTTGTAAATTTCTGTTCCAAGTTTCTGACTGGCAGTAATATGTATTCCCTGCAATGAAAAGTATAACAAAACC
This sequence comes from Mizuhopecten yessoensis, assembly GCF_002113885.1. NCBI lineage: Eukaryota > Metazoa > Mollusca > Bivalvia > Pectinida > Pectinidae > Mizuhopecten > Mizuhopecten yessoensis. Next base: position 272,618 of record NW_018408748.1, on the reverse strand, counting down.
AACATATTTCTACGCCTGGACTGACAGAGTCCCGTGTAGAGTTGTAAAGGTCCTTAATTCCACAATTTAAGTTTTACATTATAGTTTCACATATATAGTCACACATATTTTCAGAGACCACCTTTAGGTCATCCAAAACACAAAATTCACAAAATTGTTGAATATTCAAAGAAGTCTTTTATAGCACAGGTGGTCTCGTTATGGAGGTGTTTACTGTAGCAGGTTTGACTAGACAAGTATTCTGCACAAAAAAAGTTCCACAAATCATAATTTTCATGTAATTACGTCATCTTAATTAAATAAAGAGACATTCCTTTAATTTTCAATTTCCTGTAAATCTTTGAATTATGTTTTTCTTGTTATTTATGTGCATATGTATGTACATAAATTGTCATGATAGTAGAATTATAACTTCCTTTTTGTTGTAAATATTTCAGATTAAACACTTACAAGATTGGATTCCCCTGGCAGTGTTCTCCCTGTTCTGTTCCTAACACTTATATGGTTGATTTAGTTTAGTATTTATTAATTGTATTCCTGCTTTTTATGATTTTCCACTGACTACAGCACAATTCCCTGATAATACAAACTAATCTGTCGAGAACACTGCACAAGTCTTGTAGGTAACAGAATAAAACTTCATGATGGATTAACTGTGATATATTACATGTATTAGCAATCCGTGTCATATATTCACCTATATTTGTGTTGAGAATCCCTTGTGAGTTAGAGTGTCACAGGAACAGCTATATATATACTTCAGACTCTATACTTTAGACATGCACAAAGAGCAAAATAAATCCAGCTCGTGAAATAAAGTGTACATGAAATACATTCAATGCTCTTTAGCAGTAACACAAAAATCTTCAATAATCTGTGCACAGTTAGGTGGCACATATACTCTAAATATAATCAAATGCCATGAACTTAAAGTCATATCATTACGTGTACAAATAAACATGATACTGTATTTATCCAGCAATAAAGCCCATGCCTGGTAATAAGCCCACCCATATCTATTGCAGACCAGTAGAAATGCAGACTATATATATTATTTCAAATTTCTGGTAATGGCCCATCCGCCCAGTGAGACCTCATGTATTGGCCGCCAGGGCTTATTGCTGGATATATACAGTATACCAAGTGCCATATATATATCCAAATACATCAATGCAATAAATTTAAGCAATAATACATTTTTACATAATTGCAATATAAACAGACAACTTTGTAGATGTGATATGAGGTATGAGCTTAGCACTGTATATTATAAGTAATATGTATAAGCTTCCGTTATACATTGTTAAAGATTTGTCCTTTTATAAAGGATCTCAAATAGCAAGTACACCACAATACAACACAACAGACATAACAAGCTGTCACCACTAACAACAGACACTGAATTAAAATTATCTGCTTAGTATTCCATGTCACAAAATTCTATTTCACTACGCCAAATAGTGTTCTTGGTAAAATTCCAGCACTTTTCATGGACAGTATGCACCTTGGTATAAAAACAGCCTACCTGAACTGTCCACCTGTCTATTAACCATTTCACCACTGTAGACCATAATGGACTCATCCCCATAAATGCATGGTAGAGTCTACTAAAGTTAACTAGGGGTGAAAGGGTTAAGATCAGTTCTCTCCCTAGGACAGTCTTCTTAGACAGATCTCTCTGGAACTTGTTTAGCTCAGAAAACAAGAAATAGCAGACAAAAGAACAATCTGATTACAGCTCCCCATTACACTATCGTTCTACTATCGTGTGAACCTTATATGATAGTAGAGAGGAGCTGTATTCCAATCAGATTGACAAAAGAACAGCCATCATATCGCAATACGTCATATATTGACATTGGCCCGTTAGGCCAGAGAAAACATTAGATAAAGTGATCATGACAAAGATCTGATCAACTATTAGGTAAAAAATAGATAATAATGATTAACAAAAACACATATAAAAGACCGAAGTATCCTAACCAACACTTGTGATATGAACCGGATCATTTCATTTTGACAGTTGAACCTTGTTATCCCAAGCAGACAGAAGAACCATGAAATAAAGTTTTACATAAACGTGGTAAAGTTGGTTTTCAAATCTTGCCTATAATATGTACCAGCAAGGCTATAGTATGTAGTACATGGATTTTATTCTCGAATGGTAGCCTTGCTCGAGTCCAAGTTTTGTTTTTGTACAAGAGAAAAGGTCAACCAATTCAATTACCTTTGGTTTGTGATCAGGACCTGTGGCAAAAAAACATAGTACCAGTTATTCCAGTGGAATATAAATAACGAGGTTGAACTGTTCAGGTTATATGATCTGTGTATCGTAAAACATTATATCAATAACTTCTAAAATACTCAACTGCAATAACAACAAATACAGCAGGCACAGATTAATGCTATCATTATTTGGTTTAAAATATTGAAATGTATATACATCTAACGATGAAACAGAAGATAATTAACAAACTAAAGTGATGTTTTTTCAGTAAATGAAGATTTGGTTGGCGAGATTAATTTGTTTCACGTTTTCTGTGCAGTTGCATCTAATGAATAAATGCATAAGGTGGTATTTAAAACCCTAGCACTTTGTAACAAGAGGCACAAGGGACCTGTATAGCTCACCTGCTACCTCATTCTTTTTTATGCTCCACTGATTAAGTCTAGCAAACTTTAGGACAAATATCATGGGTGAAGGCCTTATAGTTTTGAATGAGTTGTTGTGTGATAGTTTATACATGTTTTTACCCCTGTAAACTATATGGCTCCCAACCTCTTAGTTCTGTAAAAGACCCTTTAAGTTTTCAACACATTTGAATCCAGTGGCCTTGAAAGTAGGAAAAGTTCTCTTGTTTTATAAATTTGATAACCGTCCTCTCCAGCAACTCACAGACCTAATCGTTATATTTGTATGTACATGTTATTTATAAACTGTCATAGTTCCATAAAAGATGTTTTAAGTTTATAACACATTAAAACTCAGACTTTTTGAAAGTGAACTTACATAATTTATTTCAATATATTGCGTGACTCTAATTTTCCAATTCTACCTTATATGTTCTGATACAATGATAACATTACACACAGTTCTGTCCCATGTAGGTCTATTACAACACATCACCAAGTTCTGAGATTCAGCTGTGCAGTAGACCTTAACAGCATACTTTCAAACTCACCCCTAAAGCCACTAAAACCTTGCTGTACAACAAGACGTTTTCTGTTTCAATGCGACACCAAGAAACATAGACTATATACTTTTTCAATACCACAACGTATCCTTTATTTTTGACACATATTTTCAACATTTCCTATTATTTTTACATGCATTTCTTTGATCACAACACAGATCAAATACTACAGCAACAATTTACTGTAGCAACATATACAGTTTTATGAAAAACAGAATAATTCATGAATGAATTTTTTTCACAATATCCATCAGGGGAAAACTTGTATCGAATTTCTATGTAAAGGAACAGAATTAAAAACTGCACTTTGATCAAAGCTTGAAACCAGGCTTTGTTGTGTAAAAACAATTATATTGAGCTGGTACAGTTTAAGAAAATACAAATCAATATTATTTTACAGACAACATTCAGAAGCTCCGGGTCCAGGCTTAATTGTTACCTTCCCAACAGTAACGTCACCTTGTCCTATTCATAACGGTCAACATGAACTATTCTTAAACAAAAACAGAAAACAGAGAAAAAACGAGTAGGAAAATATCAAAACAAGAAAAGCAAAGTGAGAAATTTAGAAAGAGATAACTTCCTACACAACAAACAAATCAATAATAAAATAATAGTAACAAGGAAATGTGGTCTGGAATGGAAGCTTCAATTCTTATTCTTAAACAAAAACACATAACATTGTAATTTCTGAAAATCTATTTTTAAAATGAATTTGAATGAAAAACATGATTTTCCTCTATGATAGTGTAATTACATGTACATGTAAATATGCGTAAAAAACATCTATGCGAAGCACTTTTTCCTATAATCACAGAGAGGGAGTCAAAATTACACACAAAAATGAGACAAAAACTGAAGGATCAAGACATCCCACCGATGATTACAACAAATGGCCACAGAAACGTGAGACTACTATATCATCAATACATTGGCATCTAAAGTTGTGTTTTTACATGATAATGATAGATTGTTATCGTTTATGTCAAGAAATGCATAAACAACTTATACAATATATATATTTTTATAATTAAATGAACAATATAACATGTTTTTAGCACTAAGCATTACTTGTTTTCGCATGATATACATCACTTTATAGTTAATTCAGGTTATTTTTTGAAAAACATGTAATAGTCATGGCAAATATTTCAACTATTTTAAACTGTGTATACCTGCTCAAACTACACAAGTTTATGTTACATAACACTTAAACTTTATAATTCTTTACACATAAACAAACAATAATCATCAAAGATAAAAATACACAGAGAAGGGAGGTAATTAGGAAATGTCCCATCAATATCCATCTCTCCCTCTTTTTCAAATCACTGCAAGATAACTACGGAATGTTCTAACCCATGCGGTTCAGAAAGTGGTTTCACACAGCATCCCATATTAAATGGCCAGAAAATTTAACAAGTACTTGACAAACATTTACAACACTTAAAAAGTTCCAAGGCCTTCTCTGGGTTTTTAATGATTCAGCTTTTTTCTTCAAAATTTGTGATTCAAACTATAAACTTAATCTACGAGTGGGCTGGTGCTGAAAGTGAATTGGTTGTACAATTATTCAAAAAAATCTTTGTACAATCAATACATTTAATTTGGAAAATGAAGATAAAACATAGAGAGAAAAATCCCAAGATATGGGCTTTTAAATGATCAGACATTGTGTAACACAAGATATCGGCTTTTAAATGATCAGACATTATTTAACACAAGAAAATGCTTGATTCTTACAAAACATGACACAACCACCAATAGCTTTAGACAAACACACCAAAGTCTGTGCCTCGGGGCACAATGTAACACAAATGTAACACATGCATGACCTTCAACCTCGTATTGCGACTTAAAAGGGCAAGATCTTACGGTAACGTAACAGTATCAAACCCTTTCATATATATTGAACACAAAATGCAAAGAAATGTAAAAAGAATGTAAAACAATTCTTCATGTCACCTTATTATCACCATATGACATTGTTAGAATGGACTTAAAGACTTCAATAAATGCAATCAGGTACATTTAAGACCTCAATAAATGTAATCAGGTACATTTAAGCCCTCAATAAATGTAACCAGGTACATTTAAGACCTTAATAAATGTAATCAGGTACATTTAAGACCTCAATAAATGTAATCAGGTAAATTTAAGATAGTTTTCTGGGTCCCCTTCAGTTTGTTTGCTCCATACACAAATTCTCCACCAGAAATGTTTTCATTCGACTGATGAAGGAAGGATGATGAACTGACCTTAACGGACGACTGCCAACATCTGATTATGGCTTCATTTAGTTTCTCCGTTCACTTTTACCGGGATGATTTTTTGTTCAATTTATCATTTTTATAGAGCAGCCATGAAATTTCAGCCATCTTTGCTTCCAATACAGAAACTTAACTGTGAGAAGATTGTTTCTGAGAAAATTTGTTTGAGAAAAAAGTTCAGTCTGTTCCTAAAATAGTGACTTGATAAGCTAATATTACTTACACATGAGTATGTCAAGACCCAACCCAGGATTTTAAGTTTTGCTAGGTAGGTAGGTCATTTTGCTTTGTTTCTTCATCAACATTCTGACCGGGCGGACATAAACATTATAGTTTTGTATCAAATGTCAAAATGACATAAATTTGAACTCAAATTATCAGGGTGATTCACATGTGAAAACATTTGTTTAGAATAAACAAAAGTGGCAGTTTGTAATCACATAACAAAAATCTGGCTAAAATACCAATATGATCTCTGTGCACAATACTAATCATAGTTATAATAGAATGGTATCATTTTACACACAGTTGTTGCAAATCTGGTAAGCTCTATGATTTCTTATATAAGTAAAACTTCATACTGTTAATATGTTCAAAAATTACTTAAGTTCAAAATTAAATTTACAATGTAAAAGCGAGTAAAATTTATCCTCTTTTTCATTGTACATTTTCTTGTAATTTTTTCCTAGAAAAGGAGTACTTCAGAAATTAACATTGAGATGATGATGATTTGAGAAAGCTTTAATACGGCAAAGACTGTAAGAAAAATTTAAGTACGGATAAACGCATTTTTACAAAACCTTATTCAGAATTTGCAAGGTACCAAATTTCAGACAGCATATATTTATATTCTATCATTATCACACCACCCCTACAAATAACTTTTAAAGATGAATTGTACAGCAAGGGAGATGAGATAATCAAGTACTACAGCCCTGAAAGGCTCTTTCATGGCTATGGACATCCACGTCTTATGCTTTTTCTCTTTGATGTCCCTAAATGGTGTATGTTCACAGACTTTAACAGTACACACCTAAAAACTATTTATTAAAAAAAAAAAAAAAAATAGTGTTCAAATTTATTTCTAACTACATGTATTTATAAGATAAATAAATGTTATTTATTTATTTTAAAAAGCCTTTGATATATTTTGTAGATAGTTAAATCTTTAAATATTTAAGCAAAGAAACTATATGCATATACAGTGGACCCCACTTAATATTATGGTATATATAATATTAATAAGAACATAAATTAACTATACTATCAGGCCAACATTTTAATTAACATTGTTGACTTTTTCATCATGGCAACTATTACAGTGAGCTAAAATAAACATGTCAGCAGATATATTAGATAAATTGCTCTATAAATGTATATTATATCACCATTAAGTTGTACAGAACTAAATCATGGCACTCCATTTGGCTGGTCATCTGTGCCTAATGTGCTCATAATTAGGATGTATACTACCTGTAACAGTAATGCGGTTGCATTTGTGGAGGATTGTTTTTACATCTTCCTCAGACTCATAGGGACTTTTATACCTTGTCATCACACATCAACACCCCTCTAAATTACCATACACCTAGGCATTTCACTGAGTAAACAATTTCACAGTATGTAGTATTTTCAGAACGAGGAAATTTTCAGTGAGGATATTGTTGGTGTGAGGATTTTTTCAGGCTGACAATATTTTTCTCAAAAATGTTACCATTATCACAGAGAAGATATTCAATTTCACTAGTTTTACACTATTTGTCAAAAATCAGTCAGAACATTTAACTTTCACATCAGTGACTACCTAACAGTCCACGGATGAAAACATTCTACAAAGGAGACCATCCTGGTTTACAATACTTTAGTGTTGGTCATGGAAAGTGGAATAGGAGATTCCTCAAAATAGAGACAATCTTCTGTTCCAAATTTATACAGTTGAACTTCATTTAGTCACAATTCTTAAGTTTAAGAAAAAAGCCTGTAGCAAATCTGAAATTGGAATTGAATATCACCCAGTTCTGAATCTTTGAGTCAGAAAACCCAATTCCTGGATATTTTCGAGTCCATAACTAGATTGATGTAGAATGGCGGATATTTCTCAAGTTGAGCCGGAATCTCTGGTCATATCACAGAAGCAGTTCTCCATTGTCCGTGGCGACAATCTTACCCTGACTTTACTCCGAGAGCATCACGCGAGTGCTCATACACCACGTAACTTATACTGACAGCAGGTATCACTTTCATAAAGTTGGGCGCCAAGCCACGATAAAGTCCAAAGAATCCGTCCTGTTTTACGATCTTCGTGAACATAGTTCTTAAGGTGTCTTGTCCTTTGGCTCCTAAAATATGGAACAAATACAGAAATAACTAATCAGTTACCAGAAGGAACTTTTTAACGGTTGATCAATACACATGTATTCTTACACGCCTGTGGGTATGGATTACATCTATCTACGTATGACAATTAGACAGTAGTTTTGTTAGAGATAGGAATCTATCTCCCAAACCTGTGGCAGCAGGGAAGAGATATAGTCATTTTGGCATGCAGCAAGATTATAAAATTCTTTTATGCCAAGGAGTGCAGGATAGGAAATTCCATCGAAGGATTTTAACAAGAGGCCCAGAGGGCCTGTATCGCTCACCTGAATATTTAGTAAACATAGTAAATTATTCTCATTACTGTAAATATTATACTGTACTACAAATATTTCACTGGCAAACTTTGTCAGCTCCATCTGTTAAAACTATCGGCCAAATATTATTATATGATTCTATGCTTTTTGGTTCTTCTTCAGAAGTTGTTTGACATATTTTCCCCTGTGACCTTGTAAGTAGGTCAAGGTCATTTTCCTTCTCAAACTTTGTTGGATCTATCCCAAGAAGCTACCAGCCAAATCTTATGAATCCATTCCTTTTGGTTCTTCATAAAGTCGTTTGAAATGTTGTTGACCTCTGTGACTTTTAACGTAGGTTGTGGTCATTTTCATTTGCAAACTTTGGTGAGCCACGAGCCAACTATTTCGATAATTCATAAGAAGTTGTTTGATGTTTTTGACATATTTGATTCCTGTGACCCTGCAAGTGGGTCAAGGTCATTTTCATTCCCAAACGTTGTCTGGCTCTATCCGTAGAAAGCAACCAGGCAAATATTAAGATTCTATACCTTTCAGTTCTTCAGAGGAATTTGTTTGAAACGTTTGACATATTTAACAGCTGTGACCTTTAAAGTAGGTCAAGGTCAATTTCATTCTCAAACTTTGTTTGGCTCTATCCTAGGAAGCAACAAGCTAAATATGAAGGTTCTATAACTTTCCGTTCTTCAGAAGAAGTCGTTTGAAGTGTTGGACACATTTGACCCCCATGACCTTGAAAGTAGGTCAAGGTCATTTTCTTTCTCAAACTTTGTTGGGCTCCTACCAACGAAGCTTTCATCCAAATATCATGACTCTAGGCCTGTCCGTTTTTCAGAAGAAGTTGTTTAAAGGAAAAGTTGACGGACGCCGCACCATGACATAAGCTCACTTGCGCTTCGGGCAGGTGAGCTAAAAATTGAGGGCCTACTCATTGATGTGAAAAAATAAGTTTAACGCAATATTTTCAGGTATAAATCCAGGTAGACCTGCAAATGTTTATGATTACTTGTTCATAAACGAAAAACTCTGGTCCAATCGATCATGATAAATGAAAGTGGCCTGGGTAAAAGCCGAGGCTTGCTATCAAGGGTTTTTCCCTACTATGAAAATCGTAAGATTTGCTGTTTGCTACTTTATCACACGGGGGATCCAATTCCATTAAAAATAGATTTTTTGTAAATTAGATGTTTTCAAAGTTTCATCCTGTAGTCCAGTTTTAAGTGATGTGAGGAATCTAAACAAAGCTTAGTTCACTAAGCAATCAAGTGGTATCTTTTAATGGAGACTATTTACCATGTTGGATGTGACTAGGGATACACACAGAGGAGTTAATAATGGTACGGAATCACTGACCTTGAGCCTGTAGTTTGGTGCGGATGAGTGCGAGGGGATAACTAGACAGTTGACCACATGTAGAACTTATTGTCCCACAGCCGAGCAGAGCAAGGATGCCAGGGTCCTGACCATTTGTTTTCTGTCTATACGTCTTCTTTAAGGTCTGAAATATATTTTCAATAAACAAATCATATTTAATAACAACCTCAACTTCACTTTTATCATAAATTACATTAAATCCTGTACATAACAATTTCAATAGTACTTGGTAGTAGTGTCTTGGTGGCCCTTTATGTTATAAATGGTACATGGTGTATTAGATATAAAAGGTATTCTTGGTACCTATCATTTATCAGAGATTAAAATGAGCTTATGAGCAAAACTGATGAAAGTATGTTTTTTTTTCAAAAAATTTTTTTTTGAAAAACTACTTGCATTACACTAAATTTTTAGAAAAACCTGAAAATTTTCATTTCTACTTTGCATACAGTCAGTGATATCTGGTAAAAGTCTTTTGGTTTCCTTGTATAATTTGTTCATGGTACCTGATACATATAACACGTGAATATTAAACAAGGTTTTGCATGGTATGTATGATGAACATGTATGAAGTACTGGTGGAGGGAAACTAACCTCATATACAGCTAAATCTATACCAGCGTACGGTATAATTCCTATAATGTTTGGTACATAGCCCCGGTAAAACATTCTTATTCCTTCATTCTTGTACACTTTCATAGCACAGTCAAAAATACCATTGAACTGCCCAGTCTTCCGCAGTGCTAGTCGTGTCTTCAACACCTGAAAAAGCATGGCATAACAGAATGTACAATCATGATTTTCCCAAGGGTCATAGATGTGTGTTTAGGATTAGGTAGTCAAATCTTTCACCCCCCTGCGGGGTGTGATAGGGGAATCTTTCCCGGAGTGTTGAGATTTCCCCATCTCATCAACAAGTAGTGAAAGATTCTTTTTCTGTAATACCCTGTTCATATCATATACACAATTCAACTTTGACCTTACAAGCTCAATGCATTGTTGATGTGACGCTAATGCATTGCTGTTGTGACATCATTGTATTGTTAATGTGACAATTACACAACTTACCAACATTGGGTAGATAGTTGTGTGTGTAGGGTAGAGATATCTCCACAATTACACAACTTTCCTCCATTGGGTAGATAGTTTTGTGTGTGTAGGGTAGAGATATCTCACAAATTACACAACTTACCTCCATTGAGTAGATAGTTTTGTGTGTGTAGGGTAGAGATATCTCCACAATTACACAACTTACCTCCATTGGGTAGATAGTTTTGTGTGTAGGGTAGAGATATCTCCACAATTACCCAACTTTCCTCCATTGGGTAGATAGTTTTGTGTGTGTAGAGATATCTCCACAATTACACAACTTACCTCCATTGGGTAGATAGCTGTCTGTGATATACACCCAGCTAAGGAGCCTGAACACAGACGTTCCAGGATATGCAGCTCTTTTGCTGGATCCTCTCCCCTGAACCAGGTCTTTATCTAAACAAAGAGGAGTCGTACATAAAATTAGGCTATACATTACCAGAACAAAAGATTATAAGTTTCTTCTCTGGGTTTTAAGTCTCAGAGTGTTCTCAAAGCGAAAGTGAAAACTAGAAATTATTTTTTAAAAACATACACTTCTGCTTTGATTGGAGTAGATTCAAATGCAAGATCTAGCCAAAGAAATACAACATCACCAAACTGAGTGAGAACACTGAAAATTCAGTGACCTACATTTGAAATATCTGTTGGGTACTTCTCAAGATGTACCAACATAATCACCAGGTATGAAATCCCATGTCTTTTGGACTTATAATACAATAGTAACAGAAATAAAGACCAAGTCAAACCAGATGTTGATTGGGCTGACAAACCAATAGAAAAATAAACACTTAATTCATCCTCAACTATTAATTGGGACATTAAAATTAAAAGTAAAAGATACTTTAGACAGTTTTCAGGAAGTCCTGGTACCTCTTCAAATATATCTGATATCAATACAGTGTGTAAACTGAGGCATTTGAAGTAGGTCATAGACATTAATTTATGTTTCCTGTTTTGACAACAAAACTGTTTTTGATTGAGAAAAATTAATTAAGTCAGGACATGGGAAACAGTCGGTACATGGGAAACAGTCAGGACATGGGAAACAGTCGGTACATGTGAAACAGTCAGGACATGGGAAACAGTCAGGACATGGGAAACAGTCGGTACATGGGAAACAGTCGGTACATGTGAAACAGTCAGGACATGGGAAACAGCTGTTTTGTTTGGCCTTTCATTTAAAACCTTGCTGCCTGTGTACTGAGGGATTGATTAGTACTCGTTAGTTCTATGGAGATATTTACATATAGAGAATACATTAATATCAATACAACAAATTTACTGTCCTTGTCGTAAAATATTTTGTCTTAAAACAAATCATGAATCAGGAGGTTTTTTTCCTCGAAATTTCACAAGGCTCTGCTCTGTGATGGAACCCAAGGTGTATGGTTTTGTACAATTTCTTCACTAACATTCACCAGTTTGGAAATATGTATACGACTCGTAGCCTGACAAAGGGACCAGCCGGATTTTGAACTGTTGTAACACGTTTGAGAATTAACTGTAAATACTTTGATAAATTTGTACAATTTCATCTATCAGTACTTACAGTGACCTAACAAACATACGTCCTTATAAAATGACCTTAGCTGTTGATAGGACATTAAAGAAAATAAATCCGAACCTATAAACAAACATTTGGCAAAGTTCCAGAGAAACCTTTCTGGACGTAACAAGCATAATTATGTCCTTAAATGACCTTAGCTGTTGATAGAACATAAAAAAAATAAGTCCAAACCTAACATTTGGCTAAGTTTCAGAGAAACCTTTCTGGATGTCACAAGCATAATTATGTCCTTAAATGACCTTAGCTGTTGATAGAACATAAAAAAAATAAGTCCAAACCTATCATTTGGCTAAGTTCCAGAGAAACCTTTCCAAAACATCAATTTCTACACAAGCCAAGTATTCAAGACTAAACTTATCTTAAATAATTATCTACAATGAAAATAAAATGTAAACTGTCACGTTTGTAATTATTTCTACCAATTCTTAAAAACTTGGAGCCTATTACTGATTCCCCAAAACACCAAGAAGAAGCTCTGTAACTCCTGTACTGGTTTTTATCTCAAACATTGCATCTCCAGACCACTGACCTGCTCATATGCCATAAACTTGATGGCCGTTTCCGGGGCAATCTTGATCACGTTGATGCCATTACCTCGCCACAGAGATTTTACACCTCCCTCATTCAGCATGAACTTGAAGCCGTTTACTACTCCGTAGTTGTTTTTACTAGTGGCATGCACCTGGGACCAAAAATGTACAAAAATAGAAGTCAGTCTTGTGCAATGTACAATATTTACATTCTGTATTTAGGAGATTCATTTCAAATGAGATACTACCAAAATTTCAGGTTTTCTCAGCACACAACTATATCATAGAAGCATACTGTAAAATCATGATCCATCTACATGATTAGATGAAACAAGAGGCCCAGAGGGCCAGTATCGTGCACCTGAATATGTTTAAAATAATTGGTATGAAGTAAAGATATAGCAATCCATGGTAGGTGTTGTAAGTACATATGAAATTTCAGAAAGATCCATCCAGTACTTGAGGTACAGCGAGAACAAACTTCAAACAGAGCCCCACCCCTATGCCCCTAGCGTGGGTCGTACCCACCATTTATACAAACTTGGATGCTCCAACCGAAATAAGGATAAAATCTCTTAATCCCGATGGTCGAAGAAGGATTTTAAAGGTTTTACCTCTATTTCTCCAATTGGGCACCGCCCTTCTGCCCACTGGGACACCACACCCACTGCTTCTACAAAATTGAGTCCCCCTGGCCCAAGGATGCTCCAGACTAAATGAGGATAAAATCCCCTTAATCCCTATGGTAGAAGAAGGATTTTAAAGGTTTACCTATATTTCCCCTATTGGGCCCCATCCTTCTGTCCCCTTGGCCCAAGGGTGCTCCATACTAATTTAGGATAAAATCCCTATGGTAGAAGAAGGATTATCAAGGTTTTTACCTCTATTTCCTCTATTGGGCCCACCCCTCAGGTCCCAGGGAGGCAACACCCACCGTTTATACAAAATTGGTACCTTTTACCCAAGGATGCTCCACACCAAATCCTTTCATTCCTACAGAAGAAGCAGGATTTTAAAGAACAATTTGCTATGTTTCCCCTATTGGGCCCTGCCCATCAGGCCCCTGGGGGGGCCCAGACCCACGGTTTATACAAAATTGGTTCCCCTTCACCCAAGGATGCTTCAGACCAAATGCCTTTTTCCTACAGAAGAAGAAGGATTTTAAAGAATTTGCTATGTTTTCCCTATTGGGCCCCGCCCCTCAGACACCTGGGGGGCCAGACCCACGGTTTATACAAACTGGGGGGCCAGACCCACGGTTTATACATTCAAACGGGCAGTATGTACCTGTAACAGGACATTGAGTCTTGTCTTGTAGTACAGACAGGCGGTACATACCTGTAACAGGACTTTGAGTCTGTCCAGTGATACAGACGGGCGGTACATACCTGTAACAGGACTTTGATTCTGTCCAGTGGTACAGACGGGCGGTACATCCCTGTAACAGGACTTTGAGTCTGTCCAGTGGGACAGACAGGCGGTACATACCTGTAACAGGATTTTGAGTCTGTCCAGTGGTACAGACGGGCAGTACATACCTGTAACAGGACATTGAGTCTTCCAGTGGTACAGGCAGGCGGTACATACCTGTCACAGGACTTTTGAGTCTGTCCAGCGGTACAGACGGGCAGTACATACATGTAACAGGACATTTGAGTCTGTCTAGTGGTACAGACGGGCGGTACGTACCTGTTACAGGACATTGAGTCTGTCCAGTGGTACAGACAGGCGGTACATACCTGTAACAGCATTTTGAGTCTTTCCAGTGGTACAGCCGGGCGGTACATACCTGTAACAGGACTTTGAGTCTGTCCAGCGGTACAGACGGGCGGTACATACATGTAACAGGACATTTGAGTCTGTCTAGTGGTACAGACGGGCGGTACGTACCTGATACAGGACATTGAGTCTGTCCAGTGGTACAGAAGGGCGGTACATACCTGTAACAGGACTTTGAATGTTTTCCCTATTGGGCCCCGCCCCTCAGACACCTGGGGGGCCAGACCCACGGGTTATACAAACTGGGGGGCCAGACCCACGGTTTATACATTCAATCGGGCAGTATGTACCTGTAACAGGACATTGAGTCTTGTCTTGTTGTACAGACAGGCGGTACATACCTGTAACAGCATTTTTAGTCTGTCCAGTGGTACAGACGGGCGGTACATACCTGCAACAGGACTTTGAGTCTGTCCAGTGGTACAGACGGGCAGTACATACCTGTAACAGGACATTTAGTCTGTCCAGTGGTACAGGCAGGCGGTACATACCTGTAACAAGACTTTTGAGTCTGTCTAGTGGTACAGACGGGCGGTACGTACCTGTAACAGGACTTTGAGTCTGTCCAGGGGTACAGACGGGCGGTACATACCTGGAACAGGACTTTGAGTCTGTCCAGTGGTACAGACGGGTGAGTCTGTCTAGTGGTACAGACGGGCGGTACGTACCTGATACAGGACATTGAGTCTGTCCAGTGGTACAGACAGGCGGGACATACCTGTAACAGGACTTTAAGTCTGTGGTGTGGTACAGACGGGCGGTACATACCTGTAACCGGAATTTTGAGTCTGTCTAGTGGTACAGACGGGCGGTACGTTCCTGTAACAGGACATTGAGTCTGTCCAGTGTTACAGGCAGCAGTACATACCTGTAACAGGACATTGAGTCTGTCAAGTGGAACAGACGGGCGGTACATACCTGTAACAGGACATTTGAGTCGGTCTAGTGGTACAGACGGGCGGTACGTACCTGTAACAGGACTTTGAGTCTGTCCAGGGGTACAGACGGGCGGTACATACCTGGAACAGGACATTGAGTCTGTCCAGTGGTACAGACAGGCGGTACATACCTGTAACAGGACTTTAAGTCTGTGTTGTAGTACAGACGGGCGGTACATACCTGTAACAGGACTTTGAGTCTGTCCAGTGGTACAGACGGGCGGTACATACCTGTGACAGGACTTTGAGTCTGTCCAGTGGTACAGACAGGCGGTACCTACCTGTAACAGCATTTTGAGTCTGTCCAGTGGTACAGACGGGCGGTACATACCTGTAACAGGACTTTTGCGTCTATCCAGCGGTACAGACGGGCGGTACATACCTGTAACAGGACATTGGAGGCTGTCCAGTGGTACAGACGGGCTGTATATACCTGTAACAGGACTTTTGAGTCTGTCCAGTAGTACAGACAGGTAGTACATACCTGTAACAGGACTTTAAGTCTGTCCAGTGGTACAGACGGGCGGTACATACCTGTAACAGGACTTTGAGTCTGTCCAGTGGTCCAGACGGGCGGTACATACCTGTAACAGGACTTTGAGGCTGTCCAGTGGTACAGACGGGCGGTACATACCTGTAACAGGACTTTTGAGTCTGTCCAGCGGTACAGAAGGGCAGTACATACCTGTAACAGCACTTTGAGTCTGTCCAGTGGTACAGACAGGCGGTACATACCTGTAACAGGACTTTGAGTCTGTCCAGTGGGGCTGTACATGTTCTCGACACTGCTCCTGCTGCTCCACCAGCTACTAGGTGGCGCCACCACATCCCTGTCTTCATTTCCTTTTCTGTGAAGTCATCAGGGACTATAGTGTTCTCACCAATATCTATGATCTGTAAAACCACAAATATCCCGTCACGTCGATTTGCTACATGTTATCCATACAGTTTTAACATAGTCGTATTGTGTAGAGTTATGTCTGAAAACTTACCTGGGCTGGACATGTGGTGCACGAAGTGGAAAGCACTTCACATTCGACTTTTACAAGTATTTTGGTCATAATACTGTAATAAACACTATTATTAATTTCTGATGTTAATATTAACCTGTTCCTTAATAATTTATATTAATTTTGAATTGAAAGCATTTACTCATGTTAGAAATCTCACTATGGACATGGTCACATTTGTACCATTACAACTGTATCAATACCATCATCACTTTGTATGCTATGCTACATGATCTGAACTATTAATTTAACAGTGTGTGCCAAACTTTTGAAATTATTCATTCATCCATTCAGTCTCTTGTATTATATTTATTTATTTGTATGTGTCTTTGTTTATTTTTTCAATTCCTCAAATCCAGGTCAAGATCAAACCAGGTATACTAACACATTTACACCAATCTTCATACCCTCACAATACACTTTAACATATGGCACAGCAGCAGCTCGACCAGTACAGCGTGTGGAGGGTTACTTACAGAGGCATGTCTCCAGTAATGTAACATGTCGTGGATATTCTGTGCTGGCGACAACAGGAGGAAGTTCCTCCATTCATTGAAATCTATCTTAAGTGTACCATCCTTATCCATTCTGAGGGGAAAAAGAGAGAGAAAAATAAAGTTTTATTGATGATTAGTTTCACACTGATCGTCATGGTATCCTTGACAATATTAAGCTGATTTCTGCCAAAAAGAATTTTGAATCTTGGGAGATTTTTTTTTATCTTAATTGGACTCAAGATTTTCTTTTTAAACGTTTTGAAGTTTCTACAACTATCCTCTTCGCTTTTAACCAAAATGCTGAAGATCAGTTTGCTTATGATACTTGATTAAACTCACATGAAAAAAATATACTTTAAATAAGATAAAAGATACCAATGACAATGGAACATGTAGAATTTATTTTTCATAATTTACTGATTCCTTTCCTCAGTTCCCTTCAAGCTACATGGATTGAACTTTTCCCAGTAAACTATTATGTAATTACCTACAAGACTGTGACACAAATTATAAGTTCCACAGGGAACTACTGTGGTAGTGTATTTTGAGCAGAACATGTGTTTGAGTTGATGAAAATTTAAACATTTTATTTCAAATACATGTATGTTAAGTTCTTTTCCATCAAATGTATACCATATATTCCTTCTTCTGCAAACATTTGTTCTGCGAGACTAGATGGTCTCCTCAAGAAGCCAAAATCATAGTGAAAGGATTTAGCCAATCCTTCCTCCCCCTTGTATTCATCTCTAGAACATCCCTCAGCTTCCATCAAGCTTTGTTCCATTATATAATGACAGAACATCATGTCATTTTAATATAACTTCCCATTCTTATTGGAAATGTATAAACACATACTTGATGAATGATGTTCTTTATATGGGCTAGCAATTCAATAGGTTCGCCTATAGATACCAATCTGATATCACAATAGTTTGATAAAGATTTATAGAGCTAGCTCAGTCAATATCAACATTTGTTTGGGAGCTTTAATTGTTTTTATTTCAAGCCATGTAGAAACAATCAATAATCTTTTTGAGGTTACCTTCAATGATTTAAGATTTAGAAATATTCTAACTGATAATTAAGATTTAGAAATATTCTAACTGATGTTAACATTTGGTAGACCTACAGGACACGTATTACAAATCAATTGTATGATGTACTTTAATTATTCAATTCCTAAAGTCACACAGTATTTCTATAACAACACATGTACAGGAAGTCAACCACCTGCTGAGTAATTTCTCCGCCTCATCTCTGTCTATATTCAGACCCAGTTTACGGAAAGACTCTTGGATCTCGCTCGCATCGATTGTACCTGTTAACAAGCAGATTTGTACATCATATGTGCAATTTATTTAAACACTTTTTTTTGTTTGAAATTGACTTCAACAAGTTCATCAGTTTTTATTTGTTTCCCCCAAAGATAAGATAGTTAAACAGACAATAGTCAATAAAAACGGCACCATCCCGATTATGGTACACATTATTTTTTCAACTTCATGTACAGATATAATAAAAGATTTGGGAAAATGTATACATAATTATGCCATAGGGAATGATGCCCCAAAACCTGTGCCAACGACGCCATGGGTAAAAAGTCTGGTGGAGAAATGGATGTTGGATTGCTCTTTCAATGAAAGAATTATAATGTATATGGCCGTTTGATCAAAGGCCTTCTGGATCTGGAAAGACAGATGACGGTTGGAGGGGTTGATGGTGGATCAGAGTTGGAGTAGTTAACTGATTTGTTTGTTTTTTTGCTGTATATCCTATTAGCAGCTATCACCTGGGAATACATTTCTATGATTCTACTTGATTTACTCCAAATCTTTACGACTTTTCAATAGTATTCACACATGTTTTGTGATGTTCTGTTAGAAAAACCGACGTTCTATTATACTTCAAGTAGTTTGTGAGTATTTAGAGACGTTCGTGAGTATTTAGAGACGTTCCTGAGTATTAAGAGATTATGATGAGAGTAAGAGAAATCAGCAGAGTTTACAACACTTACCATCTTGATTAGTATCAATTTTCTTAAAATACAGTCGCAGCTGTTGGTCATGTACTGTGACATATTTAAGAAACTCAGCAAAGTCAATTTGACCATCTTTGTTAGCATCGTGCTTCTTTAAGAATTCCTGAAAATATCAAGTAACGATTTAATATAATAATTCATTATGATATAATAGTCAATTAAAAGTAATGATATTCCGAGTTCAGTTATTGCAATTTCCCAGTTACTTTATTGTTGACAAAATTGTAATGCCAGTTTGATATGGAGAGAGTTCAGCTTTGAGTTATCTATCTGATTCTTCCAACGATGTTGTTACCAAGATTCACCAATTACGTCTACACAAATGCTGTTTATATCAATGTCTGACCAGTCAATAATGATAACTAGTACATCACTGCAGGTCTTCAACCAGACTGTATATAATGTTAATAGATATCGTTAATATCTGATACAGGGCAAGGTCGGGTATTACTGAACCGGAGGCAGTTAATGAACACAATTTATACATCACATTTATTCCTATATTGTTGGTGTTTGATGTGCATGTCAACACATCAACATTCCTGACCGCGGAAAATATTGTCCACTTGCATTGCATTGTGTGTAGAAAAAAATGCCCACTGCACGAGTTGGAAGTTGTTGTCCAACATGCGTTTACTTCTGGCTAATTTATCATATTTGCACATATACATGTACAGGAAGTAACTGCCAAGTCAATGAGCGTCCATTTAAAAGGAAACATATCACAACTTATGACAATGAATGTGTATAGTTATGGAATAAGAAAACACGAAAAGAACAATCATAAATTGCCAGTTCTCTATATTTACTGTAATTATAAGCATTACATTTATTTACCATTGATGACATTTAGAAATTAGAGGTGTTCTACAGTTATTGAACACATCACTGTTGACTTATTTTGTAACAATAAAAACAACCAGACTTGCTCAAGCACCACGCATCATCATAGCGATTTGCAAAACCAGGGGCGTGCCTTTACAGTCTGAACAATTTTGGCCATACCAATAATACTCAGTTTTTAACACATTTATGATGGATTCTCTTTTATCATTAAATTAAGGAATTAAAGATTATTATCAACATCAACTAAATTAAACTACACTTGGGAAAAGGTAGTACATGACCACTGTTGGTACAGCCCTCGGAGTGTCTGAAATGGTCATTTAAGATCTGTTAGATTCAATTTATAGACATTTGCATTGATGGATATTTAATAAGAAATAAAAGAAGTGTTCAGTAATATCCTCGATGGTGTTCATATTAATTGCCGACTGGTTCAGTATCTACATCCCTTCAATTCAAACCCGATATTGGTAGAAATAACGCCTTATAGTTGAGATATGTTTACAAAACACACTTATTTCTGTTGTTAATAGTATAGGATTTCCCCCCCCCCCCCCAACGAGTGTCCAGTAGGCCTAATACCCGACCCTGCTCTATATGAACCTAGAGGCTTTCATCATCTGAAGTCTATAAGTTCAACATTTGCCAACAGGAGTGTTCTGGACCATACACTGGTAGCACTAGCTCTGGGTATGATGCAAATAAATATAATGTTACTTGTTGAATATGGCCTACATTTCATCTTAACATTCACAGAAACGCAGGTTGTATGATTTTGAGTGAATCAGATTAATACATATTACGGGTATACGTTTTATTATTCCATCGCGTTATTTGATTGAAACATTTTTAATAACATCTATATACCTCTGCTACTATACCTCTATACATCTGGTTCATTCAACCCTGACCGGCAGACTATTGAGTTGTGTATATTTTAACTTACGTCTTTTCACTCTACGATCACATTGATACCATTTCTCATGTGTTAGTATACATTATATCTAATATTATAATGTTTAAAACATGACACGGTGTTCCTTTCTGACTGCTGATGCAAGAAATCGGTTCTTTGCAGCTGATATTGATGTTACCTGTGCCTGACCAAGAGGAACATTCATTTCCGTAAGAGAACTCGTCAAATCAGCAATATCAATGCGTCCATCACTGTTCACATCGAGTTTGTTGAAAAGTTCTTGATATTTTTTACTTTCCTCGGCACTCAGCACGAATTCGCCTTTTGCCCCAGTCATATTGTTTTCAAAGGTAGTACCACTTCGGACCTAGCACATGTTTATTTTCCTCTGCCTCCAAATTTTATGCTGTCACACGTTCTGATTGGGCAGGAAGAGGTAAGGGGAATAACTATGATTTTATCGATAAGGTATCATGTCACTAAATATGCAATGACAGTCTCACATGGAAATATTATAGAATGATTTTTTCAGTTTCATGTGTTTTATAAGTCCATCATTAAGATATTCGTATTTATTTGCAGTTAAGGTTAGTATCTGATTAAACACGTGCTCTTGTTAGAAGAGTTTAGTCAATATAATGACAAAAACTGCAAAGTGTATTGCAATGGAGGGGAGATAACTCATATGAACTATTTCGATTATCAGAGACAGATATAATATACTACTAATACTATATGTAGTTATATGTCTCTGGTTATATTAATTCACACGATTCCACTTCAACTATATTAAAAAAACTTTACTTAGTAATGAAGTGCTCGCTTATCAGTTATAAGGCAGGGGTGTCCAAACATGGCAGGAGATGCATATTTAATTAATATGAGTCTGAGCACGGTGTGGAATATACCTTTTGTGTAACCATAGACACTGTAAGTGATTTTGGGATATATACCATGACTTCTCAGAGAACTTCGTTGAGTGTTTCTTTAAATTACTTTGGAGGTAATCTTATCAAAATAGCATACAAAATACCTGGCATACAAAAATAGTGCAAGGACATGTATGTTTTATGCATCAATCCATGTACCGAGATAAACACATTAAAAGCACTTGAACCAATTATGATATATATATATATATATATATATGAGTGCTTAAAAAGCAAATGGAGTAAAATATAGTACTAATCGGATGGGGTCTAATATAAGTAATTAAGATGTAAGAAATCAACATCACCGAGCAAAACATAAAAAGACTAAAGGAAACAACGACTAAAAGGTTCTATCAGATTATGTTGAAAAAAAAGATTCTCATAGATTATATATATGGGAAAAATTCGACCAGTAATTAAAGATATTCAAAATATTTCCAAATATATATGGTTCAGGGTGAGACATTTTATCACAAAGAATGAGAACAAAACGATTATGTTACATTTGACGGATTTTATTCAATTTAGGGGTTGTTCTTGAACGTTTTTGTTGAGTTTGGAAGCATTTTAATTCTTGCTGAAGAAATTACAGACCCAATGATAACAGGATAAAAGACTTGAAACTTACTTTCTGACTTTGTGTAATATAAAAAATTACAAATACCCGCGTTGTTTAGGTGATTTTCTACATGTTGTATAGAATTTGTGTGTTTAGATCAAGGACGTTTATTAAGGTTTTATGTTTTTGGTGTCAGATTTCTCTCATACACTTTCATTGCAGTCTTTACAAAACTTTGAGATGTTATTTGCCATTCCATGTTCTGAGATGTTATTTAACGTTTGTTTGATTTATTGTACAACTTCATTCATTAAAACAAAACAAAAACAGCAGTTCGCCTAAACCTCCTCTTAAAAGAATGTTGGTTTACTCCTGGACAACCCATAGCAATATAGGTATCATGAGTGAAACCGCAAGAATAGAATACAAACGAACACAGCATCATGATCGGCACGCTGAATAAGGGTACAATCTTAAATGAAGTTCAACAAGAAGTTATATAATTGAACACCATAATTAAACTTCCAGTTAGTGAAATGACACCCAGCGACATCAACTTTATCATTATAATAAACGCATTAAGGCCGATGTCTTAATTAAGCAGTTCACCGTCGTCATAATAACAACGTATCACTTTCTGTTGAGAATTGCCTCGCGAAACCATTAAAATCATAGTTAATTTCTCTAGTAACATATTTTTACATACTGTGAATAGCGTGAGTATGAAAATGATCGAAGGTTAATTAAGTTACCTACAATTATGAACGAACGTAATTTAGATGATGTGCCACTTCATATCGCCCTGTAGTGCAATATCAACTAGACGTGCTATATATATAGGCTACCGGGGAATTTTGCTTATGGTTTTTACAGTTTCACAAAGTCACAGCCGTTTCGGTTTGAAGCCGGTATGACTTTCCACAGCTAGTAAAGAGGAAATAAGCTCTGCATGACCTAGGTTTATCGTTAAAGTCAAGATGATATGTCATTTCGTTGCATTAAATTGAGTCAAAATCATGAAAACCGTCGGCGTTGATGGCAGACTAAGTTAACGTCGCTATACTATTCCGCTGTTGTTTAATTATGGTCTTCAAATATGACTTATCAGAGGGTTGAA
Source organism: Mizuhopecten yessoensis (assembly GCF_002113885.1). Lineage (NCBI taxonomy): Eukaryota > Metazoa > Mollusca > Bivalvia > Pectinida > Pectinidae > Mizuhopecten > Mizuhopecten yessoensis. Next base: position 249,323 of record NW_018408748.1, on the reverse strand, counting down.
ATTTCGGTAAACCTATCATGTCTTTTGATGCCAAATGTCAACAAAAGGACCAGAAAAGACATCAAAACAGTGAAAGAAGGAAAACGAACCCCCCTAATACAATCCTTAGTCATAATTATTCTAGATATGATACGGAAATTTGACGTTTAGTAACAGTGATAATGAATTTGTTTATATTCCCGGGGTAGGCCCAGAGATGTTAAGTACCAGTGATGATGAATTTGTGTATATTCCCGGGGTAGGCCCAGAGACGTATACTACTTTGGCTTTATATATATACGGTTGGCCGTAGCCTTGTAGCCTTCGTGCTGTTTACATGATGCATATGCTTTAAGTATAAGTTATAAGCTGTAGCCAGAAGTTATAACTTTTTAACGTTAGCTAACCGATTGGCATGCCGCACACATCCGAAATGTCATGATACGTGTGCAGCTGCGCTCAGTTTGGTGGATGAATTTGATAGTACTAATTATACCCAATTGGCACGCTCCAGATAGATATTAGATATTTCTAAACATTTTCTTCAGGTTGGTAATTGTAAATTGTAGAAAGTTTATGTATCACAACCAGTAAGTGTTTATGTGTGACGTTCCAATGAATAGTACGATACGTACCCGGTCACCTTCATCAGACAAATGACCACTGAAGCATATGAGTTGTCAATCTAGATTCAGATACGCTATAACATACACGTAAATATACGAAAAGACGAATCAGACCGAATCGAATAAAATTGTCGGCTACACTTTATTCAATACCTAATCATAAATGCCAGATAATATATGAGCCCCCTCATCTCTGTTCAGAACTGGCCCCCTGCAGCGTATCCACATGGCCCCCTTTTCGTGTGGCGATTAAACAGATAACTCTCTCTGTCCAAGGCAATTTAACTCCAATGTCTTGAACAGAGTGTCATGCATGTTTCCATGGAACACTTTGTTATTCCCGAGACAATATATATTTGAAAAAACACATACTTAATGCATATGGCGAGTTACTACTATATGGTCAACGAATTAAGAATACATGCATAGTACTTGCAATGTGACCACCTGGAAGAGCTTAATCTCCAGTCTGTAAAAGATAACAAAGCGAAATTTCAATTCAATATTTGATTTTATTCTGATTTAAAACAAAGTAAAAAGAAGAAATTCTACAACCTTTGGTGTCTTCCTTTTTGACAGCAGTTCATACTCTACAATTATATTATTTTACTCATCCTGCGTACCATACATACTGCAGGCAGCAACAAGCCCAGTATATCATATATGCCTATAATATTGGCTCGACTAGCATAACTAAAGAACGTTTATTATAGGCCTAAACAACTATTTTACACGAGTGTTTAATGCCCGTCCAACTCCGTATAAAAAATGCTCAAAACAAAAAACAGTGATTAAATAAAGAATGTTCGATAACATTTTGGAAAATTTCTCAAAAAATATTTATAAACTTTTGCAATTGCCCTAACTTTCACAGAAACACAAGACTGGAAAACAATGTTAAAACAGCTGAAGAAATCATTTAGGCGGGAACATCGTTTTTAAAATTAAACAATTGATATTCTTATAATAAAATAAATTGTCAGTTATAGAGGATTTTGATCATTTATTTAGGTTTGTAAACCTAAATTACTTTAAAACTTGTGTTAGCTGTATCATCGAAAGTACTAATTTATGATAATGCCAAAACATGAAGGTATTGCAGTTTTGCCTGTTAATCATGATGATCTTATCAAATTGTCGCCGCAGCACGGAAATATAGAAGAACTATTACAAACGTTTTTATACGTTTACAGAATTTTGACAAGTTAGAAAACCGGCTGATAGACCAACCTACGTCATATCTCAAGCCAGGTAAGCTTATAAAATAATAATGAAAAAGAAAACTCACAGGAGCCAGGTGAACTTACAAAAGTGCCTCGCAAAATATCATCAACAACAACTTCTTACGGAATTATTTTTCTTTTCAAACGGAGCCATTCAATCATCTTCTAATTTATCTGAGACCCAAGTATTCATTTTGAACAAATTAGGGGTGGGCAATAATATTGCAATCACAATACATTGAAAATATCTTGTAATCAATAACTATTGCAATATACTTGGAAAGAGAAGTACATATATTGCACCAATTGGTAACCAAAGTTGTGATGGGTTAGGCACAGTCATGGAACAATTTCGAATATTTAAATGAAACCACAGGCATCTGCGTCTGTTATGTAAATCTAAATGTCTCTCCCACTCCTATATTGACAACACAGAAAGATGGGTAAGACTATTTCACATTTACACACCAGACCAGGAGCTCAAGGTGACACTTACTGAACTGATAAGCTCACTTTTCGTTAACTCTATAGTAAACAATTGAAATATGATGAATATAAAGGCATACAATATATTGTAAATCATTGCAAATTTCCATTGAAGATTGCAATTTTGGTAATTGCTTGTAATACCCACCCCTACTACATATTGTGTTAAAAAATCATCAGTAATACATTGAAATTTAAAACATCTGTCATGATAAACTAAAATACTGGATTTAGTAATCCACAATATTGTTTAAATTGCTCTATACATTCTAAAAACTGTCAAACTTGGTAAACTACATCCAAATCCATAATTTTTACTGTCACTTAACTATATATGCATTGCTGGCCGATTTACTAATTACAAGAAGCTTTTTAACACCACAATTTGATTGACAATTAACATACATGTTTGTTGATTGAAAAGGTTTATTTAAATGCTTTAATTTTGAGAAGTAAAGTTTGGGTAGATATTACTGAAGAAAGCAATGTATCCTTTCTGCACTGGAAGATAACAAAATCTACCAAAAAAAACCCATAAATTTAATTATCATTAAGCAGAAGTTTGGTAGGAAGAGAAAAACAAAGTTTGGTAAATTAGTACGATCGAACAGAACAAAAATTATATAACTTTTGAGTCATTTTTTTTCAATTTTCATTTCAATCATTTGTGAAATATAAACATAACATACATTCCAAATAAAACATGTTTTAGTTATCAGAGATTCAATAACATTTTAAAATCACATTCTATAATGTAAATTGACCAGCCATAGTTTTTAATACAACACGTTTCAGTAAACTAAAATAACCATTATGTAGACAACCCATTAAGTAAGGCAGGGAGCCCTGTAATACTGTAAGTATTCATATGTTGCAAAAAAACCACCAAATAATTTGATTTTTGCAATGATTCTTACACACATTATTAATGAAAAATAAAATGAGAAAGGACTTATATAGATACAGTATATACCGGAAAACTAATGCTGTATCGCTCTCTGAAAGCTGAACTAAATTCTATTTACCGTCATTGTGATTTTGTCCCCTGAAGTTAAAACTGTGACAAAAATTCTCCGGTTTACACTATTTTCTTAAGTACATAATTAAATACAATCAATCCACATGTGTCATTGTCTGTAAGCACATATGGATGAACACGTCATACCCCATGCTAGATTTTTCTATCTCGTCAGATCTGTCTTGCACCTTAAAGTGACATTTCGCAGAATTTTTACATTGCGATCTGCATTATAAATGTTCAGTTTAGTCGTTATATGTATAGTTTTAAAGTTTAGATATCTGATGTTGTAGATAAAATATAATCTACACTGTGAAATACGTTTGTCATCTATGTAAGAACGGACTACATTTTTACGCGGAAGCATTCAAATGTAGCTTAAGTAGTGAAGAGGTCATTATCATTTGAGGTCCAAGACGGGATACTTAAAGTTTTTAGCAAAATATTTTGTTTTTCGAACTAAAAGGTGAGAGAAAAAAAATCAATTACCTGTAACTGAGCAAGATCGGGTTATCTCAGTCTCAGGCTAAGATTCTGTAACATCCCAACCTCAGCTTACGCCTCGGTTGGGATTTTGTTACAGAATCTTAACCCTCGACTGAGATAACCCGATCTCGCTCAGTTACAGGTAAAAGATTTTATTAATCTCGACCTTCGAGGTGCTGACTGTTCCCGACGTTCTATAAAATAAACCTCCACATTTCAGGAGAAAGTAAAATGCTACTTGTTTAACCTCTAACAAAGCCACTTATTCCACTGTAACAGTGACGTCAGAACAGAGTGTTGGTGGGATATATACAACGTCCACTTGATAACAACAAAATTATACACCAGACCTTCTTGTTATTTTTCTTGATTCCGAACCTGATATATGACATTATATGGTCCCACAAGTGCTTCATAATGAGTTCCTACTAAACAAACAAGGTAAACCGTCTTCCATCTATTAAGATCTCTTTGTACGTCACAATTTGGAGAAATTAAAATAATTTCAGATGCCACAATAAATACATTTTTCAAGAATGTTGGAAAAGTAAGGTGAAGCGATTGTATGACCCGGACCAAAAAGGAATGGAAATCGCTTACAACGGTTTGAGTGCTTATAAGGTCCAATTTGATATACATATTTCATAACATTATCTTTAGTGGTGTATATTTTGATGAACCAAGAGGTTCCCTATATTGCAGCAACATACTGATCTCCTACCTGCTAATGTCAAAACCAATGAAATGATTGTATCTTTCTACTGTAAAATTCATAAGGTGATGAATGTGTATGGTCCCCGAGACTATGAACTGCAATAACAGGTTAAATATTAACCATCTCGACTTTTCGCCCAGTGGAATTTGACCATAGCAAAACAACTTGATCCTTTCACTTCTATCAGACAACAATACAGAGCTTACAAGCGCAATTCAGCAGCTGAGGCATACTTGCCATCTTTGCTATGAAGTCAATTTTCAAAGTTCATGAGAACATAATTGAGCCCTTATTTAGTACAATGATTATCATACACCCACCTTCACATTAAGAAACCTTCTATGAGTTCCAGTACTATACTGCCAACGGTGACAACAAGGAACATCAACTCAGGGTATAGTTAAGCTTTGAACCGTTTGACTCTCCCCTCCCCCATTTTTTTCCAAGATATGTAATTATTTTAGTTTGAAATGCAAACTTCGATATATTATATCAATGTGAAACGTATTGCGACTGTGACTTTGATCTCAAGAGCAATCCTAGACATCCCTCACAAAAACAACTGGTATATCGGTAGAAATCCATACGGGGCGGAAGTGTGGGGAAGGTGAATGATAGAAGTATGTACTGCAAAAACATAAATAATCATTGCACAAACACATGATTGTACAAACATAACGAATGATTACAGTATTACAGGGATACAACTAGGCTGGGGTATTATAACTGCAGCACACGCAACATTGTTATCAAAGCACCAATTCTAACTAATAATATAAACATCATCACTTCTAACTTAATGGCAATATGTATACATTAATATCAACACAACAATTCATGGTCCAAGTATTGCAACTCATACGAAAGTAACATTATTTATAACATGACTTTGTTAAAAAACAACACAATGTCTATAATTGAATGCACACGGCCAAGGAAAAGGTGGTTTTATGGCTGAGGTAATAATATCTACTAAGGCACTCGGACTACTTTGTCAAATAAATAGAGATGGCATAACATAAAATTATATGGTTCACAAGTATGTTTGTCTTCTGTCTATAAAATGTGTAATCATACAAACATTTGGAAGTTAAATATTGATCCTTTAACTAGGTATTCTATAATTCAAGTCCGTGACTTCCCCTAACAGCTACTTACCAAAATTAATTTCTATCTAAAGTAACAGTGATTATCTTGACTTATGATGAGACATGCAGATGTCTTAAATCGTACACCCCAGTGATGCTATATACACACATTCAGTTGTCCGACAGTTAAATCTAAACGAAATACTCGATCAAGAGCATACATCAGTCTTGATGACATAAAAACTCTTCTGTTGTACCATTGATAACTTTGTCATCCAAATCTGTACATAATAATGGATGTAACGCAAGATTGATCACAGGCATAATCAACAGGTACAGCAACCTAGACCTCTTATGAACGATAGTGTTCCTCTCAGTATGGAAATAGCGCCAAGTACCCTGTGTAATTTCTTTAAGTTCTTAATACAAAAAATATGACTATTTTTATATTTTTTTTAAGCAGCTCCTTAATAAAACAAAAACCTATGTTAAATGATGGTGCAAGCAAGTACCACCAATAAATGCATTTCACATTTCGATATTTAATATCTTTTATTCATAATGTAAATGGAAACAAAAAACTTCCCCCTTAGGGGAGGGATGCACACCTGGTTTTGATGTTTCTTACACTATATTGATAATGAAGTACAACCTTCATTTGCCAGGACTTTAGGCAAGAAATCCGTGTTTAAAGATACACTTTCATTTAACCGAAGAGTTTTTTTTCCCTCTTTTTACAGAAAGCATTATCATAGCACCCAAACTTTTGACTTGAAAAGCAACCCAAAGGACGAACCCTGAAAAGGAAGTCCTGATTAACTGCAAGGGAATATATATATATGTATATTAATCTGACACTCATTTTCTATTTATATTATCAGAGTTTGTGACCTTCTGGCCCAAACAATTCAGTACTCAGAGTCACTTGTCCCATTTATAAAATCTGCACATTTTCCTTCAAAAGTTGACAATATTTAATACATTAGATCGATTGACGACACATGTACAGCGCGATCTGCACTAAGATATTGTCTGAAGGCGTAACTGTAATCTTGAAGCAGGGCCCCGGGTTTCTTTCTTTTTGACATCACAACTTCAGTGAAGTATATCATCATATGACACGATCATATAGGGAGATTTATAACATATCAGCAGCATATATGAACTGCAGCATCAGTTTTTATAATAAATGCATATACATGTACTGCCTTACTACTTGAAGCATGTCTTTATATGTTAGTTTGTATCAAAATTAAAATTGTAATAGCGATTAGAATTTCTCATTGTGGCCACGATCACAACATTACAAGATAAAAGAACCATCATACCAGAAATAGTGTTTTAGTATACTATGCCCTTTCGGCTAAAATCTACACTATGTTCTAACGTCAATCACCGATAAATAAATAAACCACATACAAATCACCACAGATATGTATTAAAAATAGATCTCTCTACATGTTACCTCTTATAAAATCTACAACAAATACATAATAATTTAAGATAGACAACTTAACAACCATAATACTTTCTCTTGGTAAATATCTCTTAACAACCACTTTCTTCCAAGGTAAACAACTCTAACAATACAAAAACCTTTCCCAAAGTAAAATTCACATAATAACTTTATTCTTAAAATACCATTCCAACAATCAATAGGCTTTCTCAGGGTAAAAATCTGTTAATTATCACTTTGTTCAAGGTAAACAACTCTTGCCATCACAACACTTTCCATCGAGCGTTACCAAGTCTCACGATCCTTTTTATCCCCAGATATTGATATCACCTTCTTCTCAAGTTAGCAACACTATCATAACCATTTCCTCTCAATGGGGACTAAGACCATGATTTCTCCTCGGGGTGGACAGTTCTAATGCCCACGCCTTTTTCTAACAATCACAATGCGGTTAACATTTTGATACTTGTTCATACGTGTCTGATTGGTGCTCGAAATAAGTAAATACATATGTTCTGAACTTGAAAATCATACAGTTCTATGCATACATACACAAAAGCTGTGTTCGTATCTGATTTTAAAAGTAAACGAGGGTAATACCCAGAAACTCAGTATCTGTTAAGAGGTAGTAAGCATAAAGGGTGTATTTGGACCATTTTATTTAACACTTAAAATGATCTGTAAACCCACCAGAAAAACACAAAATAATGCTGATGTTTCAGTTATTTCCTTGAATTTGAGATGGTTTATTAACGAAAAATCTTTTTTTTCACTATTTCACAGTGGATTTCATGTCAATATTCATACATATTTTTTCATCAAATTTCTCATAATTTTTTTTATGTGAAATCTGCTTCAACTGTCCGGGACACTATACCTTAATTTCTATTTTAGAAATTGTTTATAATGCTAACACAAATATGCTGTGATAATTATAAGGTATTCAAAATGCTACTGCATAGCATATGCAAGAACTTAATTGTTCAATCAAGACAGACAACTCAATAACGGAACCTTTTTAAGGTAAACAGCTCTAGCAGTCTTATCAAAATTCCTTCTCAAGTTCAACCCAATAAATGTGAGTAGTTTCGACAACAACACTAGTATTCACTACGTAAGAGCATTTCCCTGGTTCAATTTAACTTGATATATTGTTATACTCCCCTTTACAACCACACAATGCATATTACCAGAAAATTTACTTTAAAAACCTAGCTTAAACAGAAGCATAAATGAAACCATAGGAAAATACGTTTTACGAAAGAAGAGATTCAGAGGTTTTAATTAACAGAAGAGAATCAGAGGTTTTAATAAGAGATTCTGGACAGAGAGAAACAAACAACTGCTTTTTGTTCTATTTGGAATTTAACACAATTATTTCACGAGTTTGACACAGAATTATTAAACAATGAGAGGACACATTTAAGGATACTAAAACTTCTATTTGTGTAGTCTGCAAAATTGTTAATATCATAAATATCAGACCAAGCCACTTCTGTAATCAACAATACGTGACATTTTTTTGATTTTTTTTTTTTTTACTTTGATCATTCTTCATTTTAATAATATTAAATTTTATTTATTTTGTGAACAAAGCTTTATTCCATGCAGGTGTAGCTCATAAACTTATGAATTAAAAAAATAATTTGAACTTTTATAAAACAGTGATATATTCTGTGTACAATATGCTTATTGATTCTCCTAAATTATCCTTCCTTATTCCACAACATTACATAGATCTATCCACACTACCCACTATAAAAAATTCCTGGAGACTACTTTACAATGTCGACCTCACCATCCACATATGATACATTAAGCAATTCCCTGTCACCTCCTAATAATTCATGTTCGTCATTGCTCTAACAAGCAGTTAAATAAGATATCTTTCATTACAATAAATTTGGGAATAGTCAAGACTGTACGTTTTCTAGATGAAATGAGGTGAGAAGGATGACCCATCCAAGACAATGTGTCCAGATACAGCCTTTGTAGATGAAGATAACTATTGCACAGTCTATATATTTGATACATCATATGTCATGACTGCTGCACGGTATTCCAGCTTTATTGTACATGTATAAGTAAAATGGCTTCAACTTCACAAATTAAAATATTCAAAAATTATTTAAATGATCCCCTTACTCAAAGCATCACTGACAATAACTTAAAACTAAGGAACATTTCTGTAACCAAGGCATGGTCCAGTTCATACATTTAACCTGAGTAAGTTTACAAGACAAAATAATCTCTAATTTTACCGGATCACAACTACTGCAAATACTGCAAGCAAAGACATTTTATTTTATTATTGTTTTATGCTCTTTTCTCCTATGGTGAAAACTATATATCATATGTATTATTAGCATAAGGTCAGGGGGCAAAAATTGACTGAATATAAAAATTCCAGTTTGTCGCACTAAATCATATCCTCTACTTACTTTTGCAAATAAGGGGAGATAACAAAACCCTGAATGATATCAGTTGAATATACCCTCTGTGCCTATTGACAAAACTTTGGGGAAAAGGATAACAAGGTATCTGTAATATTAAGACATCACGACTCTACTTACTTAGTAAGACAACAAAACATTCATTAATCACAACATAGCAACATGAGTATGTATTACTTGGCTATATGGGCTGACAATAGAAGTATCTATGGACAAACTAAATTCTTCTTCCAATTAATCACAGCAGTCATTATGTTTAAAAAACCTGTATCATCCTGTTTAAATTATACTAACTTCATCTTAAATAATGGAAATAAATATTCACAACAAATAATGTCAGATCTACAACATTATAATTCTCATCTTAACGAGAGACCTGAGAGGTCTACAACAACTATTGTTCAACACAAAACCTCGTTTAAATATGATAACATGAACAGCGACCTACACTAGTCCTCTCAACAATCTGAAGCCAACAATTTCTTTCTACACAATATCTAGATAAAATCAAGAGAATATTGAGAACTCAAAGACTTTCAAATCTCCCTGCTCTTATAATATATACTCTCACCAAGCTACCAAGAGCGTGTAACTTTCTTTACATGCTCATTAGATGTGCGAACTATGATGTAATACAGTCTACTTCCTAAAGATTCAATGTCAAAGCAAATAAAAAAAACGACCGACAGTCAACATCTGAACTGTGGGAGAGGAAAGGATCTTTCCAAATCTAATCATTCTTATATCAAGTAATGAAAAAAAAAAATGTCTATACCTTTAACAATCATAATTATCACTGCACCAGATAAAATATTTAGAGCACTTGTCACTAGTCACATTTAATAAAAGGCACAGGGCCTTATCAACTACAAGCTAAAAGGACTAATTAAAAGATATAATCTGTTCACCAGCGCTAGACTCTGTGATCCATGGCAGGATATTTCATAAATGAGACAATGGACAATAAAATTCTACAGCATGTCTGATTATCAATTACAAAAAGCACTTAGGGCACGAAAGTCCATGTATGACAATACCATACAATTTAACTTGTCAGCATGTCTGATCATCAATCTACATTTAACACATTATATTTAATTTAAAAGTTATATATACAAAATAAATAAATGCCCCTTACCTGGGCGGTGATTCCATATTTACAAAGTCCTGAAACACATGTGTTTACACAATTAAAATATTTCTCAAGAAAGGAACGGCTACAAACAGTTAAAATAAAATGAAACATTCTTCCTGTAGCCTTCTCCATACAACCAACATTACATTCAACAAAAAGACACTTTTCATACTTTTTGATGAGAACTGGTCAATATACGCAGCAGGTCTGTTACTACAATAACAAGCCTATGTCTATCTATGACCCTGTACCTATATACATCTATCAACGGGAAAACATTGAATACATAACATAATACATTGTTGATACATTCAACAAAAAAGTACAAATTTCCTGACATATCTTTCCTTCTCGTCAAATAGCTTTCGAGACGCAGAAATCACCTGGTGCTTTTTAATTAAATTGAGGCTCTGATGTTCTTAGATAAAAAAATATATCAGAGTAGCATTCTCCAAGTGCCTTCTCCAATTATTCCAATCATTATCTCCAATATACAAAACTGAAGATCACCAGAAAGCAACATGGGCAATTCTGAAATTTTTGGCATAATGATCCCCCCCCCCCCCCCCTCCAAAAAAAAAAATCAAGTTGATAAAGCACTTTCACCTTTTCACGTAAGACATTTTACTTCAATAAAGGTATGTTTTAGTAAATATGATTATGACCAAAATATCTGCTACAGCATACCGTTCCTCATTGTGGGTAATCATCAGGATTGATTAAAGCACAAACCTCTGATGGCCTGGTACTCCAAGTACATTACCATGGTAATACCTCACCAGAATGCCCATCATCGCATTTAGCACACTGACCTTGCTTAATGCCAACACTTTTTACATGTTCCTATTTCCTTTCTCCCCTGATTGATATTGCTGGAAAAATTGTGACAGGAATAAGGATATTTTAGCTATAAACCACAGAGTGCTACAGACGAGATGAAGACAGTTATGAGCACATTTTATGCTGAAACTGTAAATAGCAGCAACATCTACCACAGTAGATAAATGGTTCTTAATCACAATACAATGGCAACAAGGCGATACTATTTTGAAAAAATAACTCTGTTCATTAAAATAGGTTACATGCATATTTCATCTATATTGCATAATTCTATTGTTTTAAAAAAGTCAATAGAATTTTGAACCTTGCCATTTGTAAGGTCTATTTTCTTGTTACACAACTCAGTTTGAATATGCAAGTATAATGTCCTCTAATGCATGGGATTACAATATAATCATCTTGCATTTTACATGCAAACAGTGAGAAAATAACTACGGTATGTATCAATTATGTAAAGAAAGCAAATAAACACAACAATGGTTAAAAAAACACTGTAACCAAATAAATACAAGATTGACACAAACACATGTAACAGAGCCATTTTAGAGTCAGTGTGACTTCAGCTAGAATATCAAATCTTTTGATACAACAAAGGTATCTAGCTATAGTGACAAATGTTTTCTGGTTTAATCCTTCAGATCTATAATTAATATTGTATACGGTGCAGCCTTCTTAACCCAGTCATTTTCATTCCCAATTATAATGGCTGGATTGTTACAATTCTGGATAAAAAATACCAACATGTCTCTCAAAACTCTGTATAGCCAGTGCCCCCCACACCCCACACCCCCCAATTTTTTTTTTTTAAAACACTTTTTTTTCAACCTTACCCAGTGTCATATTGCATTGATGCTGTAGTTAATTTGTCTCCATCAGGTTTACTTGCAGATAAGTGCATCATATGGACTAGACAAACACAACATTACTTGACAGGCAAAATGATTCATCATCATCAACACCATATTGAAAATTTTGACCAAAAATACAAGCAAAAAGGCAAGTCTAAACACAGGATCACTGCATTAACCCTTTTTCTCTCAATCTTTTGCGACGACGGTGGCAGTGGTGACCTCTGTGGTGGGTAACCTGGTCATGAAGGTCTGCTGGAAGGCGAGAGGTAGAGAAGGCATCCTCATGTCGATGCCAAGCTTACACAGGGTGGGGTTGTCTTTGTCTGAAATCTGCAAGGCACACCAGGTGGCAGTGCGAGCCCTCCTGGCCAGGGCTGTCAGCTCACAAATGCTGGCAGCAAGTGCCAACACATCTGAAATACAACCAAACTTAATTGTAATTACAAACCCGATAATCCAAATCACACTTAACATTTCTAAATAACACCAGTAATTGAAGGCAGAAGACACATCCTTAACATAGTATTGCTGTAGTTATTGACATTTGCTAAGGCACTGCAGATTCCCATGAAATTTTGGGGTCATTCAATGATTCCCTGGTACCTGTTGTGGAAATGCGATTAGACCTGTTTTTGCATTTTCTTTCACTCAAAATTAACACATTTTCAATTTTGTTAGACCCATCCAATTGGTAGTATTATATTTACTTTTTACTTTGCCACTGGTGTAACTCTAATTTCTTACTTTATAACCCTATTTCCTATTGTTTCTTTTATCTCCCCCCCCCCCCCCCCCCCTTAAAACATGAAAATATTAAATATTGGTAGAGAGTCAAACCTCTTTATAGTGACTGCTCAGAAAAATTGTGTATAACATTTGCTGTTGACAATTTGCCACTTTAAAGATCTAGAGGCAAATTTTGCAGATTTGGAGTATTACCATGGTTTTTTTCTTTATTCCTGAAGTATTATGCAGATCATAAAGATGAAAATTAATAAGAAATTTAAATATTCACCGAAACTACTCAATTTGTTCCATCAGAAAAATGTGCCAAATCGCCATATGGCTATAGGTGAAACCAACCATTTAAACACATACGACAAGAGACCCATGGCCTATTGCTCATCTGCTCTTGGTAAGTATCAGTAGTAGCATTCAAGGAAAGGAATTAGTGATTTTCACTTTATAACTAGGAGTACCTTTATCATCCTGATGTCGTGGTCCTCCATTTCGGTTCCTGTTGGTTGCATTGACTATCTCCTCTTTACGACGCGCTTGCACCTTTCGGATCCCCTCCAGCCAGCGTTCCAAGGCTGAGTGGATGTTAGGATGGAGCCCTGCACCCATCAATCGCTCCATCTTGTCTATCAGTGTCAAGATCTAACACAAAATTCAAATATCGTTGTTTTAGGTTTGACACTAAAATCTTTTGTGATTCATTTAACTGAACTCTGAGAATAACATTCTTTTAACAATATACTGGTGATCAATTTGGGATATCTTATCATCCAATTTAATCACATACAACAAAATATCTGAGGATTGTGTCTACACAAACAAGTCTGTTTTTTTATCAAATCTACTGGCATCTACTGCCACAAGCTTAAATAGAGCTATATTAAACTGTGTTGAATTTGAAACCACAGGCATTCGAGGAGTAATGCATATATGTTTTAATGGTCATTAAATGGTAATTCATTTATCTTCATACTCATTTACGACCTTTATATTTTTCTAAAATAACCTCAATTCAGTTAATAACCATTAAATTTAAGAAAATTAATTCAATTTCAATGACCATCAAAATTTATTTTTCATTGGCATTAAATTCTCATCAAAACTTTTCTATTACAAAAGAATAATGTTTTTTCATGGGCATTACAATTTGCAGTCATATGTAGGCTAGGTTTTAATAGGCAATTGATGATATCAACTGGAGTTTTCAATAAATTTTACAAGTATTTAATGATTTCTAGTGAGGGTCATTACTTTTTCCTTTAAATATTTTAATGATGTATTTTAACAAGTTCATTGGTTATTAATGAAAATTTAATGCATTTTAATGGAAAAATAATAATTCATGCAGTAGTGATAGCTTCTGTATGTTTTTTTTTTTTTATTAAATATTATGAACATGATATATGTATTGAACTGACCCTGGCATGCTCTTTGAATGAGTCCACGACGAGTCTGTCCACACGTGAGGGGTTGGAAGGAAGGCGAGGCACCACAATATTGTTGGCACTAGAGATCCTCTTACCGGGGTGTTGTCTGGCTAACTCAGCTTCAGTCTGTCAAAATACAAACTCACTTAAAATCTACCAAATCCTCAATACTTAAATCATGAAAATATTTTAGATATGTTCGGAAAACAATGACATCGTGTGTGTTCTCAATTATCACATAACATCACTTCAACAATGTCATGGTGATACATGGAAGGAGTCCTGACACGTGTGATGTAGACTAAGGTACATTATGATTTACTGTCTAAACTGAGAATCTGCCAAGGTTCTGACAGTACAAATCTTATACCCACAAGGAATATCCTTATTTCCATACAGTCATTATTGAATGTTTTTTTGTTCTTTAATTCAGAACATGCTACAGTAACACTTCCTTGTTTAAGACAACCACCTTGTCAAATTTGTGCTTTGATTGTCACATGTATGACAAAATGTGAGAATACTTGCAAAGCCTCCTCATCTTGGAGGCAGACACAGGATCTGACATCAGAATTTCCAATTACTTGTTTTTTTCTTAAATTCAATCAATTTATTGATGAGAACAGATCACAACAAATGTTATGCTATTATTTTGTTAAATTCGTGGGTAAATTAGATGTTTTCAGATTCTGACATTAGTACAAATCCAAATGACCACAAATTATTTGTCTGTGAAACTTCTTCAAGTAGCTATTCAGTTTGATTTTAATGATTTAAAAAAATAATAAAACATACCTTCTTTCTCTCCCTTTCTGTATTCCTGAACTGATCATAGCATTCTTCAAGTTTCAGATGGAGTTCAATGGAAGGCCCACTTCTCCTTTTTCAAACAAAAATCAATTTAAACTAAAAATATTTCATCAAAAGTGAAATCATATTTAACCAGTAAAAGAGTCCATACCCATGATTAAACTTTTAACAGAAAAACATGTCAACATAAAGTTCCATCCAGATCCATATATACAAAGGGAGGTAAGCCATAATCTGCTTAGAAAGGTTCAAACAAAATCATCCCTGAATACCAAAATCCCTCCAAGGTCTCGGTCTCCTGACTAATAATATATGAACCATACTTACAGTTTTAAAATATCAGTGACTATTCCCAATCTCTTTTAACCCTTTCATCACTTTAGACAATATAATGGACTCATCCAAACAAATGTCTGGTAAAGTCTAGTTAAGTTAACTAGGGGTGAAAGGATTAAGCAATTCAACAATAACACAGCTAGGACAAACAATGAAATTATTACATTTCATCTAATGAAACATTAATGACTTTGGATTCTTCATTTGCCTCGTTAAGAAGATTAATAACAAATAGATAAACCTACCTTGGTTGTTTAAATCCTTGCATAAAGGGAGGAAAGCCATAATATGCAGGAACATCATAGATGGCTTCGGGAGGTATGAAGGCAGGAGTGAAGGAAGCATAGGGATCCATGGGATAATACTCCACCAGTTCTGTGGGATACGTAGGGTGACCGGTCAGAAAGTGTCCGGACACCAGGCCTGGAGTCGGCAGATAGTGTTGGTGATGATGATTAGGATGAGTCAGGGAAGGATGGAACAATTCTTGCGAGCCCTTGGGTGCGTGGTGATTTGTAAGCCTATCATTGTGTTGTAACATAGTCGGGATACCTTGTATCACCCCCGTTGCGGGGTTGGTGTATAGGGGCACTGACTTGTGATGGCGAGGGTCTTCCCTAGGTCTCTGCTGCCTGTCCTGGGCCACTGTTGTGCGGCCCCTGTGGGGTGTGGATTGGCTCGGACTGGAGTAGTGGTGCTGCTGGATAATTGAGTTAGCAACAGACGTTTGCAACTTGCTTAAACACTGCAGCAGTTCCTCAGGGGTGACTTGACTGTTGCTAAGGTGGGTTGGATTGTTTCCCAGTGTGTTACTCCTGGACGATAGCTGGCTACTGCTGCTGGCACCTACAGAATTAGAGTTATCCACCGACAGATTGTTTACAGGTAAACTGGTGGGGGCTGCTGATTGGTTCGGACTTATCCTAGTGGGCATGCTTCCTGAACACTGTATGTCACCTGCATCACCTTTTTCTGATATGTGGCAATTTCTGACAGATTTATTCGCCATTAACTTACTATGTGTAGCCAACTGGTGATGTGAATATTTGCTTTCATGGTCCTGCTGCATAAAATGGTTACCTCCCGGTCTCTGATTACTCAAATAGTTGCTCACTAGGCTCTTTGGACTCAGCTTGATGTTGTCTGTGGTCCTGTTTTTCCTGACCGACTGACTCTGGGTGGAGCTGCCATCTCCTACCATGTTGTTGCTGGGATAGAGCCCAGCCAGGGAAGGAGAGTCAAATGTTCGATGTTCACCCTGATCGTTCCTATTCAGAGCATTTTGTGTGAGATAATTGATTGCATTAATGTTGTGGTGCCGAGCTGAAGCCTCAGAGGATTTATCATTGTTGTTGTTTGTCTGTCTGGAGGGCTCCGAATAGTTAGGAAAACTTCCTCCAGCCTGATTCCAACAATTCCCTGAGATTCCGTGTGGATCTAAATCAAGACTCATTTGAGTGTTTTGATTGGTTAAGTTAGCATTGTCAGCAGGACTGTTCATAGCTTGGCCATTCTTTACTGATGAAGATCTAGAACTATACGGGCCATAGCCGTTTGACCTAGTATAGGGGTTGTTGCCGTTGAAATCTAACAAACATCTATCATTTCCTGTAAATGGTGACCCATTAGCATTTACCTCCTCTGAAAAGTCTGCTGGCTTACACATGTTCAGATGGATGCCTGGTTCAGGGTCAGCAGTATTCTGTTCCTTCTGAGGTATCTGGCTGTTGGTCGACGGCCACGCATGTCTCTCCTGTGTACTGGTCTGTCGGAGAGAATATCTCAAAGAAGGCTCCGAAGACAGTGAAGTCGTATTTCCTCCTTTTCCAAGATAATTGGCATTAGGCACTGAATGAGAAGGGAAGCTAAGATTTGACTGAAGTGAGGAGGACTGCATGTCCAGTTTGTGTGGAATAGTCTCTGCTTTGTTTTGGGCAGACCTTCCCCTATCAGGCCAGCAGTCATTCCTCGTGACAGTCTGACCACCTCGGTCAAAACTGTACTGGCTTTGGACAGAGGTTGGCTGACCTGTTGTAGAAATATTTGTACCCTGAAGCCCAATAGATCTGGAAATACAATATACATTTTTACTTATCAACATGTCTACAGTACTGCTGAGAGCAATGCAAGGTTTTAAAGTATATCCTGAGGTGAAGTTTCTTTTGGAGAAATAGATATTGTGTTAATTACAAGGTCTTATTATGAACCTGGTGTTGGTAGTACTGTAAATTTTCTTCCTGTTTGCTTTAAAACCAAACAACATTCTAGAATAATGGAACTTGTCCAGTATATTGTCGATGATGACACTTACCTGTCGTGAGCAGCAAAGCTATCTGTATGTTTTTCTCTTGGGGAGCTGTCATTTAGGCTACCATCAAAGGAGAAGAGGGAGCAGTTCTTGTCTTCATCAACAATCTCGGACACAATGGAATCAAACTGGGAGAGCTTGTCACTTGGCGCCCATGCTAGGGTCGGACTTAAGGGGTCACTAAAGCTGTCTTGCTCGAAATACCCAGAGTCTACATGATTGCAGGGTATTCGGTTCGGTGTGCTGCTGTCTGCGAAAAGGTAGTAGTTGTTACCATTGTCCATGCTGTGTGGGGAGACTTGGTCCGTCTTAGACTTTTGTTGTGGCAAAAAGTTAAATAATCCCACATTGTCATTCTGGTGGTGACCCTACAACAAAAAGCATGATCATGTACCTAGTTAAAGTAGATATTTACTTATTACATATATATTATTAAATGCATTTGTGATCTGTTGTTCAGAAAGTACAGGTAATTATTAGGTATGCAGGTTAGAGTATGGTAAAATCTGTATTTATAATTGCAACATAATAAATATATGCACTGGTGGTTATTTGGAATCATTTGGGGTGTACACTCATGTAGATAATATTGATCAACATATTTTTACCTAATATGGAAATTTAGGCACTTTCAATTTTTCTTACAAACTGACTAGAAAAATAATTACCGGTAGTTTAATGGCTTAGTTTGTCTTCCTTTAGCTATGTATCAATATAAGTGTTGTTGCCATAAAAACTGTGATTGTGAATATATCTTTGCAGATATTTGCCCACTAAACCTACTATATGAACCATGAACTGTTTTTCAACGCCAAAGACATTCTAAAAATGCATTATAAAACTATCGAAAATATACCTCCTGATTCCCATATGAAGAGAAATCAATCATGGTAAGGTTGAGATTGGTGGTCATGGATTCCTTTTACACCGGAATTGAAAGCATGATTCTGAAAAGTAAAACATGTCCAGTTTAATACAGGGTTTTTTCTGCCTTAAAAAAAAAGATTAGAAAGTGACTCGATTATTAATTCAAAACGGGGCATTGTTACTCCCAAATAAGCTGAAATTCCCAACATAGTCAGTTAAACAAGAGTATCGCGGGACGGAACAAAATACGCCCGTCAAATGCCATATAGTGTTATAAACTTTCTTACATTGAAATAAGATCTGCATCATTTTAAGAGTGGTTAGCTGATATGCTATAAAAAATGTAGGAGAAAATCTTCAGACAAAAAATCAAATACTGAAATGAACAAAAGGCAATAAATTTTTCAAAAATCGTTGAATAAAAAATTATTTTAAGGGAGACACAACTTCATATATCATGATTATAAAGTATACCAAGTTTCAAAGAGATCAGTCGAAAAATGTAGGAGGATATTGCTGGACAAACAAAGTTTACGCCGGACGACGTACAGACGGACGGATGGACGGACAACGCCATACCATAATACTACCGTCAAATTTGACGGTCGTATAAAAAAGAAAGAAAATTCATTTAAAAAATCAGAACTGTTGCCAAAACTTAATTATAACTTAAATGAGTTTTAATTACATTCACCTTTTCTAACTGTATATAATAATAATAAGTCCACTTTCCTCATACACTGATATTTAAATTTGTTCACCAGTTTTTCCAGAAGTATCCATCAAATTACATTGCACCATCCAATTGGGAATTTCAGCTGAATTTTCCAAGGGGAAAGAAGCCATTCTTCATTCACAAATACTGTTGTAGGAAGATCCTTGAAATTCATGTCAATGTATTCCCAGGAGTCCTTATAAAGGAAAATTTAATTCTCCAATACATTTGCTCATTTTATGAAGCACCTCCTAGCTAGGTTCACTACCAACACTACATTACCCACTGACTAATGTCTTGACATCAGGTTGTTGACATATTGTTGGGAAGATGAATGTGAACTTCTAGCGAGCATCTGAAGTTAACAAATTATTTACAGTATGGCATTGGAAAGATTGATAAACAATCAGAACCTGCAAATGATAACAAGAAAATATAAGAAAACTTTTATCATGATTTCCTATTTTTTCCGGTCAACTATTTTGCCAATGAAACCTTTTTTTCTTCTTGTTGCATTAAGGTCCAAACATTTTCCTGAAATTACCTGTAAAACTTTCACAATTTCTGTCACTAGATTTGACCAGGCGACAAGGGTGGATAGATCATCAAATTAGAATTTTGAAGTCTTGGATTACTTTAAATTTGGCCGACTTGGATTGAGGAACCCTGTTCTATTCACTTTTTTATAGATAATAGAGCTATATTATAGGCAACTATAATATAAATCTAATGCATATATACATTATAGTTATATATAGTTATATATAGTTACCTATATTAATTTATATACTTCCTCTCCACCAGACTCTTATTGTTTATCGGAATCAGTAAATCACCTAAATGCATATAATTAAAATTTGTTTTTTCAGTTGCTCAATAATATATGAAGCAGAACTGGACTGGGTTGATCATCAACGATAGTGCTGGGTAATCGGTTGAAAATGTGAATTGATCATCGGTTGGAATCGGATGACCTTCATAACAGATTTTCCGATTATAATCAGTTTTTTGTTTTTAAACCAGGAAGAAACAAGAGGCCCAGAGGGCCTGTATTGCTCACCTGTTTCTGTTGTTAAATGAAACTGACATATATGTAACTTCAGACCAAATTTGGTAACTAGAACACAGGACATTTTAACATCTCTTAAATGCTTCTCAAGATATTGTTGTTTGAAATTTAAAATTGTAATTTTTAAGTTTTAAACCCACGTTGACATTTGACCTCATTACTGTGAATAAGAAAAAGATTTGCACTGCTAGTCTACATAACATACCCAAGTATCATGACTCTAGACCAACTGCTTCTTAGGATATCATTTTTCACATTTTTTGACTCCTGTGACCTTGAAAGTAGGTAAAGGTCATTTTAAAGAGGAAACTTTATAGCACTCTATCCCTGGTACCTACTGGCCAAATATCATGACCCTGGGCCTTTTGGAACTTGAGAAGAAGATTGTTAAAGCTTTTAACCCATGTTGACTTTTGACATCCCCCCCCCCCCCCCCCCCCCAACTAGCACTTAAAGTTGACATTTGACGACTATAGTCCAAATTGTTCTTAGGATATTGTTGTTTGAATTTTTTAACATATTTGACCCCTGTGACCTTGAAAGTAGATCAGTCATTTTAATGAAGAAACTTTATAGCA
Organism: Mizuhopecten yessoensis; assembly: GCF_002113885.1. NCBI lineage: Eukaryota > Metazoa > Mollusca > Bivalvia > Pectinida > Pectinidae > Mizuhopecten > Mizuhopecten yessoensis. The sequence continues at coordinate 228,119 of NW_018408748.1, read as the reverse complement.
CTTCATCACAGGCACTTACTGGCCAAATATCATGACCCTAGGTCCTCCAGTTCTTCAGAAGAAGTCGTTTAAAAGAAAAAGTTGAAAGACGGACGACTGACGATGGACACCGGCCCGCAGTACAGCATTAGCTCACTTGGCCCTCGGACCATGTGAGCTTATAAAACAGAACACTACAGGACTTGAAGTTTCATTCCTTCTTTATTAATGTGAATGTTATTTACTTATTTCTCAGTTTATTAACTGCGAAACATCATTAATTCATTTGAATGTTGAATACAATATCAGTGTTAATGCCAAACTTTTTAAATTATTGCAGGACAATCGGGCAGGTAAATAAAGCTTTTTACCGGACAAAAACTTGGTAAGAAAAAAAATTTCAAAAAGAATTTTTGTTGAAACAACAATTTTAGATTATTTGTTGACATTTTGTAAATAATTCATCCATTAAGTCTCTTATAAACGATAACAGATTTATCCCAGCATACTGTCTCAGACATCATTCTTTCCTAGTTGACCTTTTCTGAAAAAAAAAAAGTTATTTTTTTCAGTAACTACAATACTATGATAGGGATTATTTATTTATAAATTGCAGTGATGGATATTTCATTCATTAATTTTGTGTGGGTTTATGGTTTAGTTTTTAATTCCTGAAATCCTACCGAGCAGGAATCAGATACATTTTGCTGGTGTGAGGTGAATTTTATTTTGGAAATGTCTGGCTGTCAGACAGAGTTTGTCACACGTGTACACTGATTCAATATTGTTTATCTCAAAATATTTTAATGTTTTCAGGCAGTACTACAAACATTTCATAGTGAACACAAACTTGATTTACATCGATTTCTCGTAGATCACTCAAACTATCCACCATAAGCCTTTTGGTTACAGTTATAGCTTCCATTGCTTGGTGCGTTGGTTTTGGTTAATACTATTGGGCCGTTTGACCAGGATCTACCGATGATCGATTAAACATGACTATGATCGATCGTCGGAATAGGTAGGCTCCAACCAAATGTTAATCGATTATTCCTGATCGTCCAACAACACTCATCAACGACCAGATAGCTCAATTGGTAGAGCGCCCATCTCGAGTTTAAGAGATGATGGGTTCGTAATCCCGTTCTGGACGTACATTTCTCCTGTAACTGTTACAAATTTGGTGAGTTTGCCAATCTTTGTTTCAAGCACACAGTGAACACTTGGCAAGGGAATATTAAAAAAGAGGATTGAGGAATGTAACGTTGAACTGGACTATAGGTTGATCATTGCATGACAACCAGCTAGGTAGCTCGATTGGTAGAGTTCAGAGGGTTCCGGGTTTGAATGTCGGTCTTGCCGTGTATTTCTCTTTCTCCTGTTACATATATAATCATAATCAAAATTGCCACCATTTAACCAAATTAAGTAAAGATGACAACTTCATAAGCTATCTGCGAGGAAACTGTAAGACAACGTCGATGTCGGATGCGCCATGGCTGATGGCAACTTGCATAGATCTGTAAGAATTAAGACGACCAAAGGTCTATATTGGGACAGAGAGAAAAATACGTGTATGTGCCTAATATACAGTATATTATTAAGCATATTGTCGTTTTTTTCCCTCTCAGTCGCGATATGATGACTACAGTACCTGTGATGATGACAAGCAAAGTATTACCCGCGGCGCCGGCAGAATGTTGCCAGATGCAGAAGATATCAAGATGTTCCAGTAAAATATTTCACAAACTTACAGTAACTAAAGATAAATAAGAATTTTGTAAATTCTTTCACGAAAATTTATTGATCACATGGCAACTTGTTTATTGCACTCGAATGAAAAATTAAAGTGAGCATACGACCCCATACGGCATAGCGCAGTAGACAGTGAATCTGACCGCGATCAACATATTTTGGGTGGAAGTTTTCGCAATTTAGAAAAGAATGCCAGCGTGCAAATTGGATAAAATATGTTTTAAAAATGTATATATTGATTGTTTATACAGTTGGCAGGGTAGCTTACCGTTGATGTGTAGCTTTTCTCATTGTTTTTCTTCCGCTCTAATCTGACAGAGAGCGCCATTGACTCATGTTGCCGTATGTATGCTAATTAGCTGTTGTTATTTCCTCCCTCCAAACAGGAGAGTGCTCTAGAAGGGAATAAACCGCGAAAATTTAACTTATGAGCATTGCAAAATTTAATTTTTAAACCAAGAGAGAAATAGAATAGAGGTATTTCTTTATTATGTGTTAGATACCACAATAGACATACTTTTTCTATTCTATGGTCTTCTATCTCATTTTTGAGTTTATTTATAAAGAAATGGACTCCCGGTTTCATTATAGTTAATTACTTGTACGAGAATCTATAACGTTACTTGCCGCATTTTGTATGAAATTAGCATTTATTGGAATAGCTGTTTGAATAATTAAAACTACATCCAAAAATACCATTGCTTTGTTACTTGATCTTAGTTAATAGACATAAAACCGGAGCGATGAGCATATACATTCCTCTTCTTTAGTAGACTATACTTCAGCCTATGTACACGTATCTGGTTCATGTTGAGAGTGGACACAAATCATTTAGCATTCATGTTCGATCATGTTAAATCCAGGAATGTTTTTTTTTAAAAAACGCGTGGTCAAATATAGGGCGGTGATTTGTTTCCCGTCAACATTCGTTGATTTTCAAACAAAATTTCGATGGACATTAGGCTTAAACTCTCAAAACACTCTTAATAAATATAAACCACAGAGCTAGTTTCTATTTGAAGAAAGAATTCATATTTATGTGTGTCCAATCTAGCGGGGTCTAATCGAGATTAGATTTGTAATTCCGCTCCTCACACGCTGTATTGGAGTGAATCGTAAAGGAGCGGAATTACTTGTAAGTCTAATTTTGATTAGATTGATGAAGCTTCTGGCCTTAAACAAGAACAAAAAAGCATTCGACAAAGTCCCTCACAAATGATTACTAAAAAAACTCCAAGGTTACGGAATAACTGGTAAAATCCTCCAGTGGATTAAAGATTTCCTTTCAAATCTAAAACAACGAGTATCCATTAATGGGGAATTGTCTGGTCTGGTGGATGTAACGAGTGGTGTGCCCCAGGGTAGTGTCCTTGGTCCAGTTCTTTTCCTAATCTATGTCAATGACCTACCTGATATAGTCGAACACAGTGTAGTAAAACTTTTTGCTGATGACTCAAAACTGTTCAAAAACATTTCTAGGCAAACAGGGTCTGCAGAACTACAAACTGATATCAATAACATTGTCCAATGGACATCAGATTGGAAAATGAAATTGAACACCAAAAAATGTAAACATCTAAATATTGGTAACCTAAATCAAGATTCTACATACTACTTCCCCTCAGGTGAACAGATTGAGAAAGTTACTAAAGAAAAAGACCTAGGTGTTATAATTGACAACAAATTGAAATTTAACCACCATGTAAGTCAATCTATTAACAAAGCTAATCGCACACTAGGATTAATCTTTAGGACATTTACCTATATGGACAAAACTATGTTTCTTGCACTTTACAAGAGTCTCATTAGGCCCAACTTAGAATATGCCACCCAGGTCTGGTCCCCTTTTCTGAAAAAGGACCAAATAGCTTTAGAAAATGTGCAGCGTAGAGCTACCAAAAGAATTCAATCTTTAAAACACCTTTCTTACAATTCAAGAATACTACGACTAGGCTTACCTACACTGGAATACAGAAGAAAACGAAATGACCTAGTAGAAGTTTACAAAATAATAAACAACATCGACATTCTTGATAAAGATAAACTATTCACATTCACACAAACAACAACAAGGGGTAACAACAAAAAACTATTCAAAAAACAGAGCAGGACCAGGGTCACTCAAAATGTTTTTAGCAGAAGAGTGGTGGATTCTTGGAATTCCCTTCCCAATTCAGTAGTAGAAGCCCCTTCTCTTAACTGTTTTAAATCTAGATTAAACATCTGTTGGAAAAATATACCGTCCAAGTTTTATCCTAGTTTTTATGCTACACAACCGGTTAACAGTATGTTACCAAACCAAGATGCGCCTATATTAGCAATTTAGCTAACAACGGTGTCGAAGAAGAGGTAAACAGGTAAAACAATATCTGTGGTGTATATTTAGGGGTGTTTTGAGATTACTTGTAATGACAGTTTACGTCATTTACTTGCAGGTAAACCTTTTTTAGTTCTTAATATGAGTATAGTGTGGTCTCTAAAGTCTAATCTATAATTAAGATTTAGTCACTTTATTTTTCTAAGCATGCTACAGGCGATGAAAACAACCATACCATAACGATTGTACAGAAATACCTATTAATTTAAATATAATTGATTTTAGAGACTAAATAACTAAAAAAAAAATAAGACGGACTTCCTGTTAAACAGCGGAAACTTGGTGTAGGAATATCAGGAGACGTCTCCATGTCGGAAATTATATATCTCAGTGTTTGAAATATACTGTGACGAGCGACTTCTTCTTAGAAGGGGATTCTGATGTCCCGGTGTAGGAAATATGAGTGACTTCCTGTTTTATAGGGAATGTCACTTGAGCGGCGACTTCCTGTGTACCAGGGATGAGTTCTATCATCACCCCCACAGCGGTCTGTGCCTTAAATTGACTTTGGAAAATATCACACACACAAAAACATAAAGATGTGAAAATTAAGCGATTTCTGTTTTGATTATGAGGAATTACAGCGAAAATTATCTAGGTAAGGGGCATTTAAAAGGTCCAAGAGATTCACGTTTAAAAACCATTGCCAGTTTGGGAAAACGACTTCCTGTTAAATGGGGAGATGTCTCGGTGTAGCGAATAAGAGCGACATCCTTTTTACAGAATATGTATCTGCATATATACAAAAATATTTGAGCAATTCGTTGATGGTTCTTAGTTTGCGATGTCAGCTTAAATGATGTGTTCCATCTGGGTCGTAAGTTTACTCTATGACTTCTGACTAAACATAAAGATGACACAGATTATATATTCAATGTCACCTTGAAAATAACGCGGGCAATATGATAATTTATCATTCCACAACCGGATCCTAGTGATATGTGATAGTGTCCACCTACCAGAAAATGTGGTTATACAAAGGGATGTTTTGTATGCAATGCATGTCGTAAAATGGTAATTTCTCAATGTTTGGAGTATATGCCCTTAAATATACGTTCATTATTTCAGTTTTTATTTATAAGTTTTAGATACCGTATTTGATCAGCGAACAACCTTCAAATATTGTGGAATGTTAACGTCTATTCTATCCATTAAAAGTTGTTTTTTTCAAAAGTAGTACCAACGTTACTAAACTACTGTTACTAGTTGTTTTGTTCATATCTGGTTACCCTAAACTGCTACACAGATTATATTATTTTTGAATAAGTTACTAAAGAATGTATTTCTTTCCTTCCAAGCATAATAATTAAAATACATATACAACTTAGTGCACAAATGGAAAAGGACCCGGAAACAAGTTTCGAAAACTTACATTAATCCGTTTCCTCATGATGACAAAATGTTTGCTTGATGGACATAGTCAGTTAAGTTATAAACTATATATGTCTGCCACCATTTTGCAGTAGTAAACAATTCTATTCACGTTTGTACTGTTGCTTTATATACGTTTTGTTCGAATAATACAGTAGTAATATAATGTGAAGCGTTCTACATCTGTACCGGTAACAGTAGCTAAGTAACATCTGTACCGGTAACAGTGGTTTAGTAACATCTGTACCAGTCACAGTAGTTTAGAAACATCTGTACCAGTCACAGTAGCTAAGTAACATCTGTACCAGTCACAGTAGTTTAGTTACATCTGTACCAGTCATAGTAGTTTAGTAACATCTGTACCAGTCACAGTAGTTTAGTAACATCTGTACCTGTCACAGTAGCTAAGTAACATCTGTACCGGTAACAGTAGTTTAGTAACATCTGTACCAGTCACAGTAGCTAAGTAACATCTGTACCAGTCACAGTAGTTTAGTTACATCTGTACCAGTCACAGTAGTTTAGTAACATCTGTACCTGTCACAGTAGCTAAGTAACATCTGTATCAGTCACAGTAGTTTAGTAACATCTGTACCAATCACAGTAGTGAAGTAACATCTGTACCAATCACAGTAGTTTAGTAACATCTGTACCAATCACAGTAGCTAAGTAACATCTGTACCAGTCACAGTAGTGTAGTAACATCTGTACCAGTCACAGTAGTGTAGTAACATCTGTACCTATCACAGTAGTTGAGTAACATCTGTACCAATCACAGTAGCTAAGTAACATCTGTACCAGTCACAGTAGTGTAGTAACATATGTACCAGTCACAGTAGTTTAGTAACATCTGTACCAATCACAGTAGTTTAGTAACATCTGCACCAATCACAGTAGTTTAGTAATATCTGTACCAATCACAGTAGGTTAGTTACATCTGTACCGCTCACAGTAGTTTAGTAACATCTGTACCAATCACAGTAGTGTAGTAACATCTGTACCAGTCACAGTAGTGTAGTAACATCTGTACCAATCACAGTAGTTTAGTAACATCTGTACC